>NW_026895348.1:0-152844 GCF_033153095.1 Gastrolobium bilobum | reverse complement strand
GAGAGATAAAATATATCAAATGAGATGTCATTGCGTAGATCTCGAAAAGTTATGTGGAATCAAAAAAAGAATTGCCTCATTCGGATACCCGAGTCAAAAGTTATGACTTTCCAAAGTTTTACAGTTCATAAGTTGACTTTTTTTACTACGTGTCAACACCAGATGATTCACGCCTAAATTAGACGTGAATGCCTTGGGAATCATGCCTAATTTGGGCATGAATAGTCACGCCTAATTTGAGCGTGAATAACTGCAATAAATTCAAAAATAATTTTCAAACTGCTACCGATTCGTAATTAATTATTAAAAGTATAATATTTTAATTTTTTTACCGTCAATTTTTTGGTCAAATAGATAGTTGTCACATAAATAAATAAAAAATACGTTGCAATTAGTTCCCTTTACAAAATTTCCTGCTCCCACTATATACACATGAGTATAGTAGAGGAAGCTAAAGGAGTTGTATAACTCAATAACCAAAAAATAAATAAATAAAGGTAACGTGATGCATTTATTATGAATGTTGTACTAAGAGATAATGAAAGTTAAGGCATCTTGTGAATTTAGTAACAAGTTAGCTTTTGCAGTAAAGCATGGGATAATTTATAGAAAGGACGTAATTAAGAATTAACTGATACTCTCAGTGACCCAACATGAGGAATATATCCTTTGTACTTGAAATAAAGGAGCTAGCCATTTTCCAAACTAATTAAGTCTAATACAGCGCATTGCATAGTGCGTAGATAGAATCAATCCAAATAATAAATTTCCAGACTCTGCGTTGATTCTCTTCCACAAATGGCTTGTAGATGACTTTGCTAATTCTGGTCATGATATTGAAATTGAAACCATATTTTCTAGTGATGGATAAACAAGATTCTGAGAGAAGGTTTTTAGCATTTAATATGTAGCTACCCTTTATTAATTTAAATAGGTAAACAAGGATTTTAAGAATTCTCTGGGCAAAGCTTTTTTTATAATTAAGAAAAGTAATGATATTTACACCTTAAAAATCTTACATTAATGATTTTGGGAGAGCCGCACCCTATAATGGATTCAACACTACTTGAATTGGAGTAATCAATGAATTGATGGACATATTCAAAAATCTTACATTATTCTTACACCATTTTTTTTTAGATAATAAAACAAGAAAAATATATATACAATCTCTTTCTACATTTCTTTAACCAAAATGTAAAAATATGTAGAGACGTTGGTGTGTAAATATCATTACTCTATTTTTATTTATCTATAATTCATCCATAGTCGGATGTTATGGGAATTCACATTTTGCAGAATAGGTCATCTGATTCTTGCTAGAATATTATGTTAAAGTAATAGCAATTAAAGTGTAGTTTGGTGCACGTACCCAAAAAAAGTTTAGTTTGATGCTTTACTTAATGTAGTTAGCCGGGACTAGGTGCTGATATAATCATAACAAATATTGTATTATGTAAAAAGTAATATATCTGATCATCGGAAAGAAGCCTAGAACCAAAGTGTCTTTTCAAATAAAGGTGTGTTCTTGACTTTCTTTTTCTCTCCCGAAAATGCTCTACATACGAAAAGGTGACTATTTAAGTTACATTGTGCTCTTGTTGAATTCTTACTCGTAATTACTAGAGTCCGATCTATTCTTTTCTTTCTGCGTGTTTTGGATTGTATCTTCAAATTAAGCATGCACGCGTACGTAGTAAAATACATGACGAATTAATGGCCACAAAATTGACAACGGAGCCAAATGTTGTGCCTCATCCACCCCCACAATGCATTTGGTTTATTACACAATAGTCTAAGACCAATCTTGTTTATTAACATATTGCTTTTTAAACTTGGTTACTATCTCTTACGGTATGGACTAGTCTCCGTATGAAGTTTGAACATTGATAATTTAAGTTTCAAACTTCTATATTTTAAATAAAATTATTATACATAAAACTCAGTTTATCAACTGAATCACACACACAGGGTCAATCGGATGTCAATTCACTTGACATAAGATTTGTAAAGTCGGGGAATCATAACCATACAAAAGTGGATTAATAGTAATAAAATAAGAAAGAGAAATATGATATCTATTTTGGATCAATTAAATAAGAAAAATAAATACCCAAAATGACATAGTTTTGGGTGACAAGACAGTCGAGTGACATGACGAATAATATATATATATATATATATAGGGTAGGGATTTTTTGACTCCAGAGTAAGATTTAAAAGTCTTACTCCTCATCCCAGCCGTTGATTTCTGTTCATCTAACAGTTATAATTTAATAAGTTATAATAATTATATATATATATATATATGAAGAGTTATATTTACAAACTTTTTGTTTATAAACTACACTATGTACTCCCGGAAGAACACTGATAGAGAATTGTATGACAATAGGGATATAAACGGATACTGTGTTCTCCCGGGAGTACATAGTGTAATTTGCAAAAATTTGTAAAAAAAAATTGTAAACACATCCTTCTGGGTTTTTGACCCTTTTGCCCCTAATTAAATAATTAATAACCAATTTGCCCCTCCCCCAGAACTATCCACCATCCTGCCCCCATTTAGTCGATTATGTTGCACTTTTAATCGACTAAATGGGCTAAACTCAGAAATTATGAAACGCGAATTTTAGTCGACTAAAAACTCATCTTAATCGACTAAATTGTTTGCACTTTTAGTCGACTAAGCACATTATTTAGTCGACTAAAGATCGCGAAAAACCCTATATCCAGACCTCTCTTGGGCTCATTTTCAAAATATTCGAAATCAAAACTTCTCTCTTGGTCTCTTTCTCTTGTTTGTCAGCTGGGAACCTTCCAATCACCCTTCCATTTCATCCCACCACCTCTAAGACATAATAATTGTGAAATCATTGTCATTTTCCTTTATTTCTCAATTGTTTCCCCCAAATCCGAACCCTAACCCCTAAAATCTGATTCGTACCCACAAAATTCGTGTGAAAGATGAGCTCAAGTCCAAACATGTATGTTACCATGATTTACTACGATGGAAAGCATTATGAAGGCCCCAACGGTGTTCAATTTGAAGGAAAAACGAAAATGTTGAAAATCAAACGGGGCACTACGTACAATGAGCTGAAGGAGAGGATTAACCAAAAATTGGGGCTACACGGGAGCCATGGCGTTCAACGGATGATCGCCAGGGTAGAGTCTATAGTTGGTAAGGATGCTATATTCTACATTGGTAATGATATATGTGACGATGAAGATGTGGATTGTGTCATAGATGCAATTGTGGACCGAAAATTTCAAAACTTTATTGAGATATATGTTGAAATAGACTGTGGTCAATCTTCATCTGCACCTGTGCATGGAAGAAGTCAAAGTCAAGAAGACAGAGTGGTCGGTTTATCTGCACCTGCACCTGTCTTAAGTCAGATACCACTGAGGGAAATAGACGAGGATGAGGATGGGCATGACGAGGATATGGACAGTGAAGACGATGGTGAACCCGAGAGTGTTATTCCGCTAGGTGACACCTCAGATACGGACGTAGAGGGGAATTTTGACGCTGATACTAGTTCAGGAAACTTGAGTTCCCAGGTTATGCCACCGCTCCGTGTTGACCCTGTTAGCAGTGGTAAGATTGTAATATAAAGTTTTAATTTTGCATATATATATTTGTGTTTTCTTTCGTACTGACGGATAAGTTTAAATTTGGACGTAGGGTCTGAGATTGAGCCATTTTGGAACGACAGCCCACACTATTCGTTCATTAATTGGGCTCACCCTAATGATGAGACGGAGATATTGTATGGCGACGATGACATCCACGGTGGCTGGCATTTAGGAGATCCATTATATTTGTACCAGGAGTTTCGAACTAAATCTGAAATGCAACATGCTGTCAAATTATATTGTATGAAGTCTCATCGTACTGCTGTGGTGGCAAAAAGTGATGACCACAGATTTGTGATGAAGTGTCGACACCATAATGATGGTTGTCCCTGGTACGTGCAGGCTATGTTGCCCAAGAATGGAAATAGTTGGGTTGTTAGTAAGTGGGGTAAAAAACACACCTGCCTAAACCAAGGCCTTACTCGGGACCATAGACAGCTGGATTCTGATGTAATCTGTGCAGCCATTATAAGTATGTATTACATTCATTTTTGTTTATGGTTTAATTTTTCGGTATATTTATTGATTGTGTTGACTTCGAATTTTGTGTAGGTATGTTAAAAGAAGATCCATCCACGAAACCAGTTCTTATTCAGGAGAGGGTACAAAGTTTGTATGGATACAACATATCTTATAGGAAGGCTTGGAAGGCTAAAATGAAGGCCATTGTGAAGTTGTTTGGCGACTGGGAAAAATCATATGCCATCTTACCTGGTTGGCTGAACTACATGACACAGATAAATCCTGGTTCTGTGTTCAAGATTGATACGGATCAGTGTTGTGACGAACGACGAGTCTACACCGATAAGGCTGTCTTTCGCAGGGTATTTTGGACTTTTCACCAGTGCATTGAGGCTTTCAAATATTGTAAACCCATAATCCAAATTGATGGCACGCACCTGTACGGGAAATACAAAGGTACCCTCTTGATTGCTACGTCACAGGATGGTGATGGATTCATTCTGCCTATTGCGTTTGCCATTGTTCCACCGGGTGAGAGATTGGATGATTGGTTGTGGTTTCTTAGCCAGATGTGTTTCCATGTCACACGTAGGCATGGTATCTGTCTAATATCCGATCGTCACCCCAGCATCATCAGGGCTGTGAAGGATCATGCCGGTTGGCAGCCTCCATTTGCGTATCACGTGTTTTGTCTTCGTCACATTGGAAGCAACTTCAACACTAAGTTTAGGGACGTGGAACTGAAGAAAACGCTGATGAAACTAGGTAACCTATTTACATGAATTTTGTACATGTTGTATGTAATGTTGTTTATGTATAACTCATTGCAATTTGGGTTCATTTTTTGCAGGTTACATGTGTTCGAAGATTCACTTTGATTTAAGATTTCAAGAATTTGTCGACAGTAACCCACAAGTAGCCTCATGGATAGATCAGATTCCCAAAGAGAAATGGTGTAGGTCTTATGATGAGGAGGGCCGAAGGTTTGGTCATATGACGACAAACCTATCTGAGTGTATCAATAAGGTCCTACGGGGTGCACGTAATTTGCCAGTAACGGCATTGGTCAAGATGACGCAAAGTAGACTTGTTGAGTATTTTGTGAAGAGGCGTGAAAAGATCCAAAAAGTAAAGGACAAAGGCTGGAGAATTGCAAAAAAGGTTGAGGACTTCTTACAAAAGAATGATCAGTTAACTGTCAGTCTCCGTGTCCGTGTTTTTGATAGAGACTTGCAGTTGTTTGAAGTTGAGGATGCCTACAATCAATCTACGCATGATGCCGGCGACATTATGAGGGTTGACTTGCTAAATCGTAAATGTCAATGTGGACGGTTCACAGCTAGACGATTTCCTTGCAGTCATGTGCTAGCGGTGTGCAAGGTTGAAAAATTGAACCACTATGACTATGTCGATCCTGTGTTCTCAATTACACAAATTGAGAAGGTCTATGCTGCACATTGGTTTCCAATGGGTAATGAGTTGTTGATCCCAGAAATAGATGGTCCAACATTAATCCCAAATGCATCTTTGGTTCGTGCACAAGGAAGACCGAAGTCTTCAAGGATACAGAATGAAATGGATTGGGTTGAGTCCCAACCCACAAGCAGTCAAACTAGATGCAGCACCTGCAAGCAAATTGGTCACAATAAACGTACATGTCCTATGAGGATTAATCCTAGCTGAAGCAATGTTGTGCATGTATTTAAGGTCTTTTGTAAGAGTTCATGTAATTTTTGTAAGACATTGTGATGTTACTTTGTGTTACTGTTTAACTCATTATGTAATTTGACATTTCATTTCTAAGTCCATTATCTAACATTGGTCCATATTGATAGATTGAAACTCATAACTAATACTAATATTACCAAAAAATGAAATCACCAAGTTTCGGGGAGCGTAAACAAACGGTTTGGGGTAATACGTACCCAATCGCATACGAATCCTGTACAATACTATTTTGTACCTGAAAGTGTGTTCCCCAAGTCATTATATGCGTGTACATTGATATTCGATCGGTTCCGTGCCAAAAAAAACGTGCAAAATAGAATGGGGTGTCAAAACCAGTTATTTAGTCGAGCAACCCGTACTGGTTTAGTCGACTACACAGTTTAGTCGACTAAACCAGTACGGGTTGCTCGACTAAATAACTGGTTTTGACACCCCATTCTGTTTTGCACGATTTTTTTTGGCACGGAACCGATCGAATATCAATGTACACGCATATAATGACTTGGGGAACACACTTTCAGGTACAAAATAGTATTGTACAGGTTATAAACCACGAATGTGCATGTACTGCAAAAATGCAATAATTAAGGGTATCCGAAACTTGTGTTCTTATTTTAACTCTGTTAAGGTCACCTGTTCTGAATTTCATTGGACATTTTAGACCCGTTGGACTGTGATTAGACACAAATTGAAAACATGAAGGTAAAAGATATTTGTTCCTTCATTTGGTAAACAAGAAAACAACAATAATTACGTAAACGGTTCACAACATGATGGGAACATCAAATAGTTCATTTCATAACCATAATATTACATAAGCTACAAATGTAAAATAGGAAGACCGAAGTCAATTACATTACAACATACACTAGAAACGTAAAATAGAAACATAAACCCTAAATCTAATCCTCATCCTCCTCGGACGCCGTCTCCTCGTCATCCTCATCTGACACATCAGCCCCCTGCCCTGCAACATCCTCAATCTGCTGTCCTCGTCCAAGCTCTAGACGAGCAAGCCTATCTTCAACACACTTGAACCGTCCCTGTATATGTCTAAATCTTTCATTTCCCTTCTGCACGTGACTCTTCCTCCATTTTTTGTGTTTCAGCGCCATTTTTCCTATTTTCTTCAGCGTGGCGTTTATGCCCTTCATGACATCACGTAATGAAAACCCACCCTCAGGCTCAGCTATCTCCTGCTGGTCACCCTCATCATCATCGTCATCATCATCCTCCACCTCGGGGTCAACCATGTCTACAACTGGAGCAACATCAGGAACCTCAACATCAGCCGCACCTGTGAACTGCCACACTCCTGTTTGGGGGTTCTTTGTCATCTTGCACTGCTCCAGTAGACGTTTTCCAAACTTATGATTATACCCTGTGGTCTTCTTCAAGGTCACATTACCCATGGGAACATCAAAATGCTCCAATATCCTCTGAACAAGACAAGCAAATGGAAGTGCACCCTTGTGTTTGGCCTTATACATCATCCAACACACGTAGTGCCTCCAGTTCACCGAAGTACCATGTCGGATAGCCCACATGATGGGAATGTCATGCTCCAACACCCTGGAATGATTGAACGCTCGCGGAAACAAAATGTGGGTGATGACATAGTGTAGTATGCGGGACTCCACAGTAAGCAACCCCACCGTATAGGCAATGTGTTGCCCACGGACTCTCCTCTGCTCCTGCACGGCATCACCGCGTGTATATCCTGGAAGTATGGTCCCGCTGTCTGCGTCATATTCCACAGTCTGGGCAGAATCAAAGTCATACCCCAGTAACTCCAACCATACCGGAGCCGTCATGATGATGTCCACCCCGCAGACCCTAGACCTCAGCTCACCGTGATGGTAGCTGAGATTATGGTAGAAGGCCCGTACATGCAGCTCAGAATATGAACACGACAGTTCAGCCAAGGTCCTAAGATGTGATTCCTCCAACCACCTCACAATGTTAAAACCTTCTTGTTCAAAAAAGGCTGTATCAAGTGATTTGGCCCCACAAATCGGTCGGTTAACAAAGTCACGGACAAAAGATTCATGAACCACCGGGTCATTCTCGAACAAGTATCCGAATGGGAGGTCCACAGCAGCGGGGTCTTCCTCTTGTGGCCTTGACGAAGACGGATGGTCTTGTCGTAGCTTTTGTCGTCTCTCATTTCCAGTGCTAGACGATCTTCTACGGCCAGCCATGGGAACAACTGTACCTACAATGCAAGTGGAAACAAAAATCAATGAACAATAACAATATCAAAAAATTTAAAATTCAATATAAAAAACAAAACCTAATCCTAAAATAAAACAGAAATCAGAAACCCAATCCCTAACCCTAAAACAGAAACAGAAACCCTAACCCTCAACCCTAACCCTAACCCTAACCCTTACCCTACACCCTAAAACAGAACACAAAAACCCATTCCTAACCCTAAACACTACAACCCAACCAAAACAGCAACGTAAACCCTAACCCTAACCCTAACCCTAACATAACCCTAACCCTAAGCCTAAGGCACCACATCAACCCTAACCCCCACCCTCACAACACACTTAGCACCCTACCCCTAACCTAAATCCACAAAACCGCAAACATAAATCAAATACATGAAGAAAATAAAAAAAAAAACTAAACTTAAAACCAAATGCAAGTCAGAATACGTTACCTAAATGTCGATTTCGCAAGTGTGAACCAAGGAAGCTTCAATCGCACCTTCAAGGGTTGAGATTCAGACTTGGTTGGAGAGAGGGGACGAAATGCAGCCTTTTAGTCGATTAGGGTTTGAAAATAACCCCCTTTGCGAAATGGGTTTTTTTTTAAAAAAACCTGATCTGCGACATTTAGTCGACTAAATAATGTGCTTAGTCGACTAAAAGTGCAAACAATTTAGTTGATTAAGATGAGTTTTTAGTCGACTAAAATTCGCGTTTCATAATTTCTGAGTTTAGCCCATTTAGTCGATTAAAAGTGCAACATAATCGACTAAATGGGGGCAGGATGGTGGATAGTTCTGGGGGAGGGGCAAATTGGTTATTAATTATTTAATTAGGGGCAAAAGGGTCAAAAACCTCATCCTTCCCCTGTATGTATATGTATATATATATATATATATATATATATATATTTTTTTTTTTATATATTTCCCATTTTGTAGCTAGGAGATAATTTTATATATTAATGCTTCTCATAAATGTCTCTCTTGTTTTCACATAGGCTCATATGAACCCTATACACTTTTATAGGAGTGAAGAAGATAAAAATGAAATAGAATTATGTCCTACAAAACATGAGAAACATTATATATATATATAGGAAAAAATATTTCTACAGCCACTTTAGATAAGCTTGTCTACAACTACCTCTTTTTCACTGAGTATGTCTGGTCATACTTTAAAATTACATTTTCTCTCTCCACCACGTCAGCCGACAGTGTTTGAGGAGAGAGAAAAAAGAACAGCTTTATTGTTATAACTAAGTATGACCGGTCATACTTAGTTAAAAAGGAGTAGCTGTAGACAAGCTTATCTAAAGTGACTGTAGAAATATTTTTCCCATATATATACATATAGGGCTTATATCGTTTCTCAAGTTGCTTGAGATAATTTTATCTCAAACTACTAAATAATAACCGTACAAAGATGGATCAATGATGATAAATGAAGAGAAAGAAAAAGGAAATCATAATCATTCAAAGGTGAATCAATAATTATAATAAAAGAAATAAACAACACGATATAGTTTTTGGGTGGACGGAGATAAATATATCTCAAGTAACTTGAGAAATATTTTTCTCTCTCTCTGTATATATATAGTCTCTTTCTCTCTCTATATATATATATATAAAGAAAAATATTTATCAAGTTGCTTGAGATATATTTATCTTCGGTTATCCCAAAAATATATGGTTTTGTTTATTTATTTCCTTATTTTAATTGATTCACCTTTGAATGATTATGATTCTCTTTTTCTCTCTCTTCCTTTATCACCATTGATCCATCTTTGTACGGTTATGATTTAGTGACCGAAGATAAAATTATCTCAAACAGCTTGAGAAATGATAAACCCATATATATATATATATATATATATATATATATATATATTACTTATTATCATTTTAATTTTATTATCCTTACTCCCCGCTTTTTAACCTTTAATAGACTATCAATTGATGCAAATTTTCTCTTTCTTTATAGGTAAAGAGAAAGTTAGGACTTGGGTTCAAAAAAAATTAACTTCTCATGTTGGAGGAGAAGTGTATTTTCCATATATATATATATATGTGTGTGTGTGTGAGGTAGGATCTTTTGACACCAGTGTCAAATTTGAAATTTGACATTTTATCTGATAGTCGTTGGATAAAAAAAGATCAATGGTGTCACATGCTTACAGATTAGAGTCGTTGATCTTTTTTGATCCAACGGCTCTCAGATGAGGTGTCAAATTTCAAATTTGACACTAGTGTCAAAGGATCCTATCTCTATCTCTCCCTATATATATGGGAGACTGTTGTAGTGATAAATAATTGGTATAATTAGTTGAGAAAAATAAGGAAGAGATAAATAAAATAAAATAAATTATTATATTTGAGATTGTTGATTTAAATATAATCAACAGTTATAAAAAAAATAGTAAAGGTATGAAGTTTAAATAGGTAGGCAATATAATCATGTATATATATATATATATATATATATATATATATATATATATATATATACACATATGAAAAACATTTTCTCATGTTGCATGAGAATTCAACTCTCATGTTGTGACCCTTCGATTTGCGTGCAAAACTTTTCTTTTCTTCTTCTTTTTTTAATAAATGTGGAGTCCACCACTAATTGAGTCACAACATGATAATTGAATTCTCATGCAACATGAGAAAATCAAACCCATATATATATATAGGAGTTATCATTTCTCAAGTTGTTGGACGTCTAGCTAAGAATCATAACCATACAAAAAAAAATATTAAATGTGGGGAATAAATGAGAATCAACGATCAGGATTACTAGTTAGATGTCTAACAACTTGAGAAATATTTTTGCCATATATATATAGGGTTTCAATTTTCTCATGCTATAAAAACATCTTGTGTGAGGGGATATAGCTCAGTTGGTAGAGCTCCGCTCTTGCAATTGGATCGTTGCAATTGCGGGTTGGATGTCTAATTGTCCAGGCAGTAATGATAGATCTTATACCTGAACCGATGACTCACTTTTTCTAAGTAATAGGAAAGAGGACCGAAACATGCCACTGAAAGAATCTATCGAGACAGAGATGAGCTCTCAAGAACGTAGAGGAGCTAGGTAGGATAGACAGTTGGTCATGGATTGTACATGGACGGTAGTTGTAGTCGGTGGTCTCCTAGGATTTCCTCATCCAAGATCCTGGGAAAAAAGATCAAACCAGCCTTTGCAAACAGCTTGATACACTATCTTCCTTCAACCCTTTGAGCGAAATACAGAAAAGCAAAAGGAAAAAAGAATCCATGGACCACAAGACCACTCCATAGAATCCTGTTCAAAAAGCCAAATGCATAAGCTATTCGCTCTCGGACTGGACAATAAGGGTCATTAGAAGGACAATGACATATTCGACCGCATTAGGGGTTTTCGTTTGCCTCATTCGCAAAACCCAGTTAGCCCACAAATTTCTGGTGGGAAAATCAAGTCTCGTTCCCGCCATATTATCCTCGCTTATCAGTCTGCATTAAAACCATGGCTTCCGATTCTTCTCCGACGAATCTCTCCTTCTAAGTTCTTCACATCATTTTCATTTCATTTGGAATTTGGTCAAAAATCTCTTTTCTCAGGTCCTTCATTTCCTTTTTCATATAAGCGTTGAAGATGTGATTGTTAATGTGGTTCATCTTGTTCCCTCGAGCACATTGTGGACATCATCCTGCTTGTCCTTTGATTTTGTAAGTAATTGAACATGTCTTTTAATTAAGCTGATCAAGTAATTAAATATTAAAAATATAAGTTTTAACTAAACATCTGATCATACGTTAACTTATTTGTAAACTTTGATTGACTGATAGCAATTAGCAAGGGCTCTTCGAATGTTAAATGAATTTAGCTTTATTATCTTGAAATATTTTTTCATACTTAATTAAAATATATCTTTACTTACCCAGTGGGAGAAGAGTAATGAATTTGACTGTTTGCGCCATGGATTTAGGACAAAAAAAAACATTTTAAATTTTATTGAATGAGATAAAAATGAAAAAAGAAAACGCTACATAATTATAAATAATAAATTTAACAACAATTATATTATTTACGAGCATGAGTATTATACAGAATTGGTTTTTAAGAAATATAAATAAAGATTCTTTTTATAATTCGTCTACTTTTTTTAGCGTAGAAATTATTTAGAGTAAGGAGAGGAGATAGTAGTCTCAGTCGATAAACTAAAAAAAAATAAAAATATTGGACATGTTAGAGATTAATTTAAAAAAAAAAAAATGCATGAAAATGGTGCTGTAGCTTCATGTAATATAAAATGGGACATGGAAGGATTTAGACTTTAGAGAGAAGGTGAAGGAAGGTGTAGTGAGGCAGTGGTTGACTTGAGAGTAGTGCGCCGTGGTTGCTGTTCGCCGATGGATTTGTTCCGTTCGGAGCCGATTCAATTGGTTCAGCTAATTATCCCCGTCGAATCCGCTCACCGCTCCGTCTCTTACCTCGGCGACCTTGGCCTCCTTCAATTCAATGATGTCACCATTACTCCATTTCTCACTCTTCCCTTTCCCTTTTCTTTTGTTTCTTCACCATCATTTCCATTTACTCATGCCTACACTAACTATTAATTAGTTAATTGAAGATTCTCACGAGCATTTTTAATCTCTGCTATGTGTGTTAATTGAATGGTGGAAATACTCTCCAGATATGATAGAATTTTAACATAATATTGTTTTAATTTTTCTTTTCTTTAAACATTAGTTTATGTGCCGATTTAATCAGTTAACAAAAGGAGTGTGTTAAAATGATTATGCCAGTAACAAATTATGCAGTCAACGCAAGCCTCTTTCCTATTCTAGATTGAAGTATGATGATGACGACGTGCTATTTTGGAAGGTTTCTAAAAATATAACGTGTTTCTGCCCTATGTTATTTTCAGCTCAATGCAGATAAGAGCCCTTTTCAACGAACTTATGCGACTCAGGTGCCTTTTTTTTTTTTGTTTAATGCTATCGTGAGCCACTACTACTTGTGTTTGCTTGTGGAACGTGGACATGGTGCTCTGCTTGTATTAGATATTCATGAAAAAAGAATGAGAACTAAAGGATTTTGCGATGGCAATAATAGCTTTGAGTGATAATAATTATGTCCTATCAGTTAACTGACCCAAGTCAACCATATGCCGATACTTCTTCGTGTTCTTGTTCTTGCAATACTTTTATATCAAAGTGAATTTACCGATTAATCACGAAATGCTATGGTTCAATTTAATTGTAGTCGTGATGCAAAGGATTCTCTGTATAGGAGGGAAGATGGTGTTTGGGGGTGAGGTGGGGCAAGAGAGACCCTGGATGGAAGAGTGAATTGTGCACAATTTTATATTTTATCATTGGAATTTATCATCTCTTTCATATCACTTAAATTTAGAATTTAGCTCTTTCATGCATATTTTGATAATATACTTTACTGGTTCAAATGAAGTTAAAAAGATGTGGCGAGATGGCTCGTAAATTGCGATATTTCAAGGAGCAAATGTTGAAGGCTGGTGTCTCACCACTAAGTTCCACAACTCAACCTGATCTAAACATTGATGACCTTGAGGTACGTTGATATGTTTGTTAATATTGTTTTCAACGTTTGTAAATTTTATTGTATACGGTAACCTTGGGTGTATCTTTTTTGTTGGTGTTTCAAGGCTGCTGTTGATGTCCTATTTTTTAGGAGTTAATTAGTTGTTTTTTAAATTGATTAGTCTTTTGTTTAGGAGTTTGTTTACTGCATTTTACTGTTATTGCTTTGTTAGTTTGTTGCTGATTTTGTGGACCAACAAAATCAGCTGGTTAGTAGCAACTGCATGAGCTCAGTTTTGTATTTAAAACAAGTTCATTAGTCAGGATAAAAAATAAGCTGTTGCACAATATTGTTTCTGATGTTTGTTTTTCTCATAAAAGATCAACATTGGTATCAAGAGCCTTCTTGATCTTAAGGGGCTGTGAGTGACTTGAGAAATTAATGGAGGGAGGATCGAGTGGTTTTTCAGCAATGGCTCCACCAATATTCGATGGAGAAAATTATCAAGCATGGGCAGTGAGAATGCAAGCCTATCTAGAGGGTTGCGATTTTTGGGAAGCTGTAGAACAAGATTATGAAGTTGCTCCCCTTCCTGATAATCCAACCATCAATCAGATCAAGTTTCATAAGGAGAGGATAACAAGAAAAGCAAAGGCAAAGTTTTGTTTATATGCTGCTGTCTCACCTGCCATTTTCAGCAGAATTATGGCTTGTGAATCAGCTCAAGCTATTTGGGACTTCCTCAAAGATGAGTATAAAGGAGATGAGAGGATTAGAAGCATGAAGGGGCTGAATCTAATCACACAATTTGAGAGATTGCAGATGAAGAAGTCTGAAACAATTAAGGAGTATTCTGATAAGTTGGTAAATATTGCAAATCAAGCAAGAGCTTTAGGCACTGACCTCTCTGATAATAGGCTAGTGCAAAAGGTTCTTGTCTCCTTGCCCGAAAGGTTTGAAGCAACCATTGCATCTTTGGAGAATACCAAGGATTTGTCTCAAATCAAGTTGGCAGAATTGCTAAGTGCTCTGCAAGCACAAGAGCAGAGAAGGTTAATGAGGCTTGAAGGAAGTACAGAAGGAGCTTTGCAGGCTAAAGAACAGCATAATGTAAGATGGAAGAAAGGAGATGACAGTAGTGGTTCAGAAGCTGCTGCAGGAGAGAACAATGCAATCAACTCTAAGAACAATTGGGGCGGGCATTCCTCATGTAAGCATTGTGGAAAGCAGAATCACCCACACTTCAGATGTTGGAAGAGGCCAGATGTGAAGTGCAGAAAGTGTCATAGGCTTGGACACATTGAAAGGTTCTGCAAAGAAAAAGGAGATCAGCAGCAAGGTGAGGCACATGTTGCAGACCAGCATGAGGCAGATCAATTATTTGCTGCCTCTTGTTTCTCCTCTAGTGCTCCATGTGATAGTTGGCTTGTTGATAGTGGTTGCACAAATCACATGACAAGTGATGAAAAGCTATTTAGAGACCTTGACAAGTCATTGCAGTCAAGAGTGAGAATTGGAAATGGAGAGTATCTAGAAGTGAAAGGTAAAGGGACTGTAGCAATAGAGAGCTATGCTGGAACTAAGCTGGTTTCTGGTGTGATGTACGTGCCTGATATTGATCAGAATTTGCTGAGTGTGGGGCAGTTGGTAGAAAAGGGATTTTAAGTGATATTTGAAGAAGGGAAGTGTTTGATCTTTGACTCAAAAGGTCAGGAGCTGTTCAGAATAAAGATGCAACATAAGAGTTTTTCTCTAAATCCCCTTGAGAAGGAGCAAGCGGCATTCAAGTGTCAGACTAGTGATTCAGAAATATGGCACAAAAGGTTGGGGCATTTTCATTACAAAGGCTTACTATTCATGCAGAAGAATGAAATGGCAACTGGGTTACCAATCCTGGAGGAGCAGATCACAAGGTGCAAAGCTTGTTTTTTGGGCAAACAGACAAGACTTCCTTTCAAAGAATCCACCTGCAGAGCTACAAAGAAGCTACAACTAATTCATACAGATCTTTGTCCAAGTGAACTGCATATGGTAGCTGCAAAAAGGGTGTTAAGGTACTTGAAAGGTACTCTTTCATATGGAATCAAATTCTGCAGAATTCAGAAGTTTAAGTTGCAAGGGTATTCTGACAGTGACTGGGCTGGATCAGTGGATGATATGAAAAGTATTTCGGGTTATTGTTTTACATTTGGGTCAGCTTGTTTTTCTTGGTGTTCAAAGAAGCAGGAAATAGTGGCCCAATCAACTGCAGAAGCTGAGTTCATTGCAGCTACTGCAGCTGTAAACCAAGCATTATGGTTGAAGAAGCTGATGGATGACCTGCATTTGGAGCAAAAAGAAGGCATAGAAGTATTTGTGGATAATCAAGCTGCTCTAGCTATTTCACAGAATCCAGTATTTCATGGAAGAACAAAGCATTTTAAGATCAAGTATTATTTTTTGAGAGAAGTGCAGAAGTGAAGCTAATGTACTGCAGTTCAGAAAACCAAATTGCAGATATATTCACCAAGTCATTTCATGTTAGTCGATTTGAATTTCTCAGGGAGAAGCTAGGAGTGTGCATCACTTGATCCAGGAGGAGAATGTTGGTGTTTCAAGGCTGCTGTTGATGTCCTATTTTTTAGGAGTTAATTAGTTGTTTTTTAAATTGATTAGTCTTTTGTTTAGGAGTTTGTTTACTGCATTTTACTGTTATTGCTTTGTTAGTTTGTTGCTGATTTTGTGGACCAACAAAATCAGCTGGTTAGTAGCAACTGCATGAGCTCAGTTTTGTATTTAAAACAAGTTCATTAGTCAGAATAAAAAATAAGCTGTTGCACAATATTGTTTCTGATGTTTGTTTTTCTCATAAAAGATCAACATTTTTAATAGGTAAAGCTTACAGAACTTGAGTCAGAGTTAACTGAGATGAATGCAAACAGTGAAAAGTTGCAACGCTCATACAATGAACTACTGGAGTATAAGCTTGTTCTGCAAAAGGTGCAGTCCATTTTCTGCTGAAGCCACAAACTATGTCTTTCAATCAACTATCTGCTGCTTTAATGATTTAGTATAGTTTCCATTTTTAGCAACATGTAATGGTTGTTATTTACTTTCAAGAAATACAGTTAAAGAAAATAACTAAAGAAACAGAGTGAAATTATGTCTTTTCCTTAATTATACTGGAAAAATGAAAATAGACAATGTTTATGGGTATCTCTAATCAATGTTAAACTATAATATATGAAGCCTTTACTTTTACCTACTAAATTGTCTGTTGTGAACTTATTTTTTGTTAGGAGTCTTGTTAGTCAGTAATCTTATTTGATAGCATTTGGAGTCTTTTACTTGTTGTACTACACTAGTGACCTAGTTGGTGTTTGTGGTTTGTATCTATACGTCATCATATTGTAAGAATATTAATCAGTCATATTTTATCTTTTCTCTCCTTATCCACCCGACCTTGTAATTTCAACATTTTCTCTGCCCTTTGAAATCCTATTCCACAGTCAATTTATTCGCATATGTTTGTTTTGGGTTTCTTGACTTATTATATTTGAAAACCGTGTTCATTTGATTTTGTATAGATAACGTTAGCTTCAGTAATTGTTCATAAGGGTTCATCTCACAAATATAGCTGTTTTTTACGGCCGGCTCGTTACACTGACGCCAACCCTCCTCCTTTATCCTGGCTTGGGACAGGCCATGCATGCAAGCACAATTAGTTTGGGATAAAAGTGTTGTTGATGTTGATGTTGAACGTTAGCTTCATTAATTGTTGCATGCTCAAGTAGGATGTGCTTGATTGAAGTGAAAATGGAGTTGACAATGTGCCAATGGCATGTATTTCTGCTAGCTAAAGAGAAACATATTATAATTTCATGTGTTCTACTTCTACCTAACTGCTATTTGATATGTTGATTGAGGCACTGTCAAAGCTGTCTTAAATTTTCAAACATTCTCAATACTTCTCTGATTGCTAATGTTATTAAATATATTTTACTGATCATTTTGCTCTCTATATGCTGATGTCGAATAACTTATAGTTTCTCTTTGATTGTTAGTTTATAGGATTGGCATTTTAGTAGTGTACTGTAAATATTTATGCACGACATGCCAATCAATGAATAACTAGTCATCATTTTCAGGCTGGTGAATTTTTCCACTCAGCTCAAAGCCATGCCTTGGAGCATCGGAGAGAACATGAATCACTCCATCTGAGTGGTGAATCTGTGGAAACACCCTTATTACAGGACCAAGTAAATTTCATGCCTACTCATATCTAACATTTTACTCTTGTTATATTGACAATAACCTTTTTTCTAATGAAACAATTCCTGCTGTTTTTTTTGTTGTAAAGGAATGTTCCACTGATTCATCGAAGCAAGTTAAGTTGGGGTTTTTAGCAGGTCTTGTTACCAGGGAAAAGTCAATGGCATTTGAGAGAATTTTATTTCGTGCTACTAGAGGCAATGTGTTTTTGAGGCAGATCATTGTTGAGGATCTTGTCACAGATCCTGTTTCTGGAGAACAGGTGCTTACCCATATTTCCCTCATATGCATTCTATCCATGAAATAATTAGTTGCAAGCTAGTTTAATGTTCATGTATTGTCACTTCTATTATAGCTTATATTCAAATAATTAGTCTGGATGCAACCAACGGGTGTTTTTCTTC
The DNA here is from genome assembly GCF_033153095.1 of Gastrolobium bilobum. Lineage (NCBI taxonomy): Eukaryota > Viridiplantae > Streptophyta > Magnoliopsida > Fabales > Fabaceae > Gastrolobium > Gastrolobium bilobum. Next base: position 134,594 of record NW_026895348.1, on the reverse strand, counting down.
TAAGTTTTGTATACCTAATGGGTTGCTAGTATGTTGTCTTGGTTTGTACCAAATATTTTGTTGTTTTAGTCAAACTAATTAGGTTACTCATGGAAACTGGACACTTTTTTTTTTCATAAATTTTTTTTTGTAGTGTCTTGGTTTAGTGCCCTGAGAGTTAACCTTACTTGGTTGATTGGTTCATTGGTTGATGTTTCTTTTAAATGATATATCTGTTCCCTAACCTATCACAGCTTACCTTGGCCTTCTAAACGAAGAAATGTATTAGAAGTGTTCTCTATTAATAACTTTCTTTTGAAATATGTATAATAAAGCAAATTCTTTAGTTGTATTTTTTCTTAATTTTTATAAATTAATTTGGCTATTCTGTTAATACTTATTTGTTGGCATTGATAAATTGAAAATTGAGATGATTATTATATTTTCTAATCTCCTATTTTTATTTGAAGGCTAGCTATATCAATCGTTGTGTTATGTTCCCACCTGTACTTATGAATCTTTGATCACTATTATTATTAAGCATAAAGTAGTAAATAAGGTCGTGCGTTTTAGGTTGAGTTTTTCTTTTTTTTGCCTGCTGCAATACATTTTTCTGGTTTACATTTTATGGTGACTTATGAATGTCATGCTGCAGGTTGAGAAAAATGTGTTTGTGGTCTTCTATGCTGGTGAAAAAGCAAAAGCCAAGATTCTGAGAATATGTGAGACATTTGGTGCTAATCGTTACCCTTTCACTGAGGAACTAGGAAAACAAGTTCAAATGATATCAGAGGTTTGCTTTATGCTTCTTACTTGTCCTAAGGATAAGCTTCTGTTTTTTTTCTAACCACCTCCCCCCAGTTTTTTTTTTAAACAATAATATTATTATTTTGGTCAAGCTCCTGTTGTACTCCTTTAAAGCAGTAAATATGGAAGAAAACTGTGATCTTAGGTCAACTATGAACAAGCCATCTTTGCATTTTAATTGTGGAAGATATGACATAGTTGTAAAGAACCAATTCAACCCAAAAGCTTAAGTTGTTGGGTGAGGCTATATTAATGGTTTTATATATCTCTTACACGCCCCCTCATACGAGAGCTCATTCGGCTTGAAGGGTGGGTGATGCATCAGGTCCAGCCTACCTGTGCTAAAAAGCTCCACAAGACTTAATTAATTATTAATTAAATAGGAGCGGTGAGGAACGAACCCGTGACAACCTGGCTCTGATACCATGACTACACTCATGGATCCTAATATCAAATTATTGCCCGGATAGGGGGAGTCATTATCTGATCCTGGACGTTATCGGAGGTTGATTGGGAAGCTTAATTATTTCACTGTAACTAGGCCGAACATCTCTTTTACTGTTAGTGTGGCTAGTCAGTTCCTTGACTCCTCTTGTGATTCTCGTTGGGATGTTGCTGTGAAGAACCTCCGGTACATCAAAAGAGCACCAGGGGAAGGCTTATTATTTTCAAATTAGGGACATACATAGATTTGTGGTTATTCATATGCTGATTGGGCAGGATCACCCTTGGATAGACGCTCTACTTCAGGTTATTGTATCATCTTTGGAGAGTACGAAACAAACTGTTGTCGCCCGATCCAGTGCAGAGGCTGAGTATCGTGCAATGGGAGCTGCCACGTGTTTCCTATATGCAGAAGCATCAATAGGGTAAGACAACATATCCAAGTACGCCTGCATCAAAGATCGACTTTTACGAACATATGTCTCCATCTGAATGTCAGATGATTTGCACAAATCCATGAATTGAGAAATGATAGAATAGAGCTGCTGAATATCATTAGTGTAGAGGTGTTTAGCTTCCTCCCACACTTCATAGCTGGTCTGAAAATAATGGAAAATGTCCAAAACGATTGGATCAATAGACTGCCAAAGAATACTCAGAAGTTGGTTGTCAATCCTTTCCCAATCAGATTTTTCTTCCTTTAAGTAGCAGCAGATTTAATTGTCAGATGTCGCCCATGCCCCTATCCAAAGAACCAGACACGAACAGAGGGGCCCAATTCTTATAGTTAATAGAACCCTTCAGTTTGGAGGAGGTAATGGGCCCAACATTAGTGAAGATGATACCCGAAGAACTTTTGGCAGGAAGAGGAGGAGAATTGACCTCTGAGTGAACAAGAGATGATTTTGCCGTTATGAATGCAATAAAAACTTGTAGATCAAAGCAAATGGAATCAAACGATAGCCAAACAAGACGAAACACGCGCCAAACAAGAGACCCACGAAGAACCAATAGCAGATTTGGAAGGAGGAGACAAAAACAAGTAGTTCTGTCTTGAAACGACCCAAAAAGGATGCCAAAACAGTGTTTTCGGCGATGAACAGTAACACCAGTGAACAGTGTAATCGTGAACAGTGACGCCCGTGAACAAAGGTTCTGACAATTGCAAGCCAGAGGGACGCACGGTTTAGGGTTTTTAGCGGAAGCGAAAGTTCCCAAAACAGTAGAGCTTTGGTACCATGTAAAGAACCAATTCAACCCAAAAGCTTAAGCTGTTGGGTGAGATTACATTAATGATTTTATATATCTCTAACTGTAGTATTGAAATGATGTCAGAGTTAGGTGGTCATGCAGGTTTTTTCTATGGTTTGAAAATCATACCCTTTTAGCAGTACTTAATAACCTTTATTGTGGCCTCAAAGTGGACAAGAGAAGATTGGCTCAATTTCAAAGTTTTCTGAGATGTCTTCCATAACCATAAGGCATTGAGTGAGTACTTGTAAAATTACCATTAGGCAGTAAAGAATTATTTCCTTGGAGATGTCTTCCATAAACATGTTTGCTTGCTTGCATTTGAAGTTTTATGAGGCATGCTGCTACCTGCATTTGATAACTATGATTTGAACTTTACTAACTTTATCACTTTATAATCAAAACTATGGAAAAAGTGTGCTTGTACTGTTGTGTACTGTTCAACGTTTTATTGATCCTGTTTCCAACCCAGAAATGGGTTCTGAGTTTACAGAGAGAGATTAGAAAAACAAAAAAGGGAAAGGGAGAATAACACGTTGGTAGTGTTTATTGAATTACAAAGAACCTAAAGAGAGAATTCTCCTTCCATGAGTTTCCCCTTTTTCAACAGAGTCTTTGCTCAATTTTCCAATCTAAATTCCCTAATTCTTCCCTTCTTCCTTGCTATTTAAGCTAATCCCTGTTCCTAACTAGTAACTACCATTCCGGTTAATAGATTGTAACTGTAACTATCTAAACAGACATCCAATTGTCTAACTAACTCTGAACCTGTTCCCATTTATTTTTTAGGGGTCCTATCAGATATTTACTTGAGCTATTTTTCTGTTCTCAGGCATAGGCATGTTATTTTGAATGTGCAGATTGTCAGAACAGTTTTCATGGTGGACTGGTCTCTGACTTTAATTTTAATGATATTCTGACACATGAAAGAAATTATAGAAGGGTGAAACTAATGAATATATTTGCTTGCAGATATGATAAACAACTCATGATGAAACCCTAACTTGCGAGGGTAGGGGTGAGGAAATCATTCTACGTAGTTTTTGCAAAGTTTTTTCTTAGATTCGAACCCATGACCCTTCGGTCACAAAATCGGATAATCATTGAAAAGGGATGCCTTTTTTTGTATACTTTTAAAATATAAAGAAGTCTCTACATATAGGAGAGACGTGCAAAACATTGGGGATGAATAATTTAGGAAAAAAATCCATAAAAGTCAGGAAGCTAGTAAACGGTTGCTCTAAACTAATGATCCGACCTAATAATTAGAGAATATTAATGAGCTGGCCTACTAACTAAAGAATATTTATAATAAGTAGAAAAAAATTTAATTAAGATATCATTCTGATTCATGCAAACAACAATAATCTTTTAATTTATGCTTCACAACGATGTTGATCTAGCTAAGTTGTTGTTTTCTTGTATGTTTTATTTTTAGGAAGCCTCATCATTTTTCCATCTGTGCTAACTATTAGGTAAGTTACTAGTTTTTCAGCTGTATGTCCAAGTAATTCTATCAAATTTACCTGCAGGTTTCAGAAAGACTTTTAGAATTGAAAACCGCAATAGATGCTGGACTGCTTCACGAAGACAACTTGCTTCAGGTTATTGGGGTTCAATTTGAGCAATGGAATCTTTTGGTATGTCAAATATTATGCTCAGTTATGTTTTTTGTTATGTACGTAATGAACATTGTAAGGAACCATTTCAACCCAAAACCTTAAGGTGTTGGGTGAGGATCTTTCTAATGATTTATATTATTCTCTAACAAACATGAACATGTATGCCTGATTGTTTGCCTTTTTATCATGTTTTTAATTTAGATTAAGTTTTGGTTCCCTATTCTAGAAATTATTTATGATTTAGTTTAAATATTTTTATCCTGTTGGCACTGACTTCTTTTTACAATATTTATTTCAATTCATGTAGGTGAGGAAGGAGAAATCCATTTACCATACTCTGAACATGCCTAGCCTTGATGTGACCAAAAAATGTCTCGTGGCCGAGGGTTGAAGTCCAATTTTTGCAACAAAGATGGTATTTATTGTTCTTGCAAAATATATATATATATATATATATATATATATATATATATATATAGGTATTTCTTTTTATTGAGCCAGAGCTAATAATTTCCTTTAAGATAAAATGATTACTGTATGATTGATTCTGTGGAACAACCTCAATTTTTCAGATCCAAGATGCATTGCAGCGGGCAGCATTTGACTCTAACTCCCAAGTCAGCGCCATTTTCCAAGTTTTGCACAGTAGGAAGATACCACCTACCTATTTTCGCACAAACAAATTTACCTCTCCATTTCAAGAAATTATTGATTCATATGGGTGAGCAAAATGCTGATTTCTTTTCCCGTTTGTTTCATTTCTTTTCTTTTTGTTGGGTAGGTGGAGGGAAGGTATACTTAAAAAATAATAATTGCAGAATAATTGCAACATACATTTGTTTGCAAGCTCGCATAAATTTTTCGCTTTAAGAATTTAATATACCATTGGAGTTTTGCATACCATGGACAAACAAATTTGTCCTTGCACAATATGGCAATAAAGTACAAGGTTCAAATAAATGACTGAAGCAAACTGAAAATTAGATTAGCAGCCCACAAAGTAATACTTCGAATTGACAGAGATATCATGCTCTGCACAAAAATGAATTCTGGAAAATCTAAAATTTTTACAGTCCGGACCAGATTTGATACCTGTATTGAAATTCATAGATTTATTGTGTAGAAATGTGAATTTTAAAGTAGACAGCATTAGCATCCAAACAATTCAAAATCAAAAGCTAAAATTCAATAAACTTTTTTTTATTCTAATTTGTAATTATATTGATCAAAACCATACAGTTGAACATAAAAGATACTAAGAGAGACTGCCGTACCTCATGGTTTACCTTTATCGTAATATTGAGCCAGATGGGGCAATTGTCTTAAATAGTTTATGAACTTAATTACTTATTTGTGCTTTTTTTTAATGAACGATTGTACTTATACATGAATTTTGTACTATTATTTCAGGGTTGCTAGGTATCAGGAGGCAAACCCTACTGTATATACCATAATTACCTTTCCATTTCTTTTTGCGGTCATGTTTGGTGATTGGGGACATGGAATATGTTTACTCCTGGCGGGTCTTATTTTCATAGTCAGGGAAAAGAAACTTTCTAGCCAGGTAAGCTTAGATTGCTACAAAAAATTGTTCTGGAAAAAACAAGAGTAGAAAAGGCAAAAGATATGTTATTATAAGGGGAGAAATTAAGTAGATTTTCTCCACCCTTTTAGGAAATGTCTGACTACCTGTCTGATGCTGTGTATGGTGATTGGTGAGTCTATATGAAGAAACATATTTGTAACTTGGTGATAATTAATGTTGACTTTTTGGCAAGATTAGAATTTGTTACGATCCTATTACAAGGTATAGGACTTGGAGGCCTACATCAGAAACATAAAGTTTTGTTGTGGGGTTTATATGGACTTTGGACTTTCCTACTCTACGAGCTAGTTTTTGGGGTGAGGCTCTCCCAAGGTTTGTATCAATTGGTATCAGAGCCTTCTATTATGTTTTCCAGTTGCAATCGAGCGGCGTAGATGGTGACGTTGACATTTCAGTGTTCACCAAGGGCTAGTAAAAAACTAGCACAAAGCCAGACCACATGAGACTTGGAGAGCCACATCGAAAACATAAAATTCTAGTGTGAGGTTTATATGGACTTTGGGCTCTCCTACCTTATGAGCTAGCTTTTGGGATGAGGCTCCCCAAGGTTCATATTAGAATCCTTATAGATTAATGAAAACATTTGGCAACCTGGTGCAGGTTAATATTGTATTTATTAACTCTTCTTTCTGCAGTTACTGAGAACTCTTCTATAGCAAATAATTAGTTTTCGAGTACAACTTTCAAGTGTTGTATAGTGCTGCTTGCTGATTGAGAAAATGTTTGGGTTATTTTTCCTTTTAAGATCATGCATCAAGATTCAATAGTGATAAAATCATTCCAATTAGTGGTTATTGCAAGAAACCATAACTTGTTTTTTTACCTCTCCCTCCCTATTGAAGGCAGGTTTCATCCCAGATCCTTGGGCTCCCTGCAAAGGACTTCAGCAACTTAGATAGTTGATACCGTTGACCATAATTTTATTTTTGTTATTAACTAGATGATGAAAAATCTTTAAAATTTTGTTGATCGATTGTGAAAGCCTTTCAGATTCATATTACTCTTTATTGTCAATTTCTGTTTAGTGGTATATGTTACTTTAGTTCATCTTGCATAATTAATTATATTTTGAAGAGGAGTTTTTGTTACATATTGTTGTAAATAATATTGATTTAGTTATTATTTAGTTTTTATTTAGTCATTTATTGTTGTATTGGGCCAAGCCCTTTGTTGTATTGGGCCAAGGCCTTTAGGTTAAAAGTAGGTCAAATATTCTCTATAAATAGAGAACCCCTTGTACACATTATTTACAATTCCAAAATATATCAGAATACCCTTTTTCAAGTTGGTATCAGAGCTCTCGATCTTGAGGGCTCTGCTTCCGCGCCTACGAAACCTTTTTTTGTTTTCCATCTCTCGCTGCCATCAGCCGCCACCGGAAAAATTTTCCGGGGACCTCTTGGACCGAGAGATCACTGCTTCTCTTTGTTTTTCTCTCATCTTCCTCAATAACAAGACCCCAAACTGAACCGTTCAACGTCACCTCCAAACAGAAAGCGTTTTTCACTAACTAAGAACACTGTTCATCACGATTGACCTTCTTTCTGGCGGCCATTCAACTCCGATCAGCCCCAGATAGGTTCGCAACCCTTGGACGACCTTCGCCTGAAAAGCCCAGCCCGATCGGACGTCAGACGCGCCTCCACGCGCCGCTTCTTTCCCTGCGCGTGAATCCCACGCGCCGCCTGCTTCACCGGCGCGTGACAGCGCGTGACGATTGCTATTGGCTGCGGACCGGTGCAGTCTTGATCGACTCTCCAAGCTCGTTCTGGATCTGTGCTCACCTCTTTGATCGGACCTCGTTTGGTAATTTTTTCGTGATTTTTTGGCTTCTTGGTACTATTCCTTGAGTTGTTTTGCAGTATGGCCGCTTCCGACGGTGATTCAACTCTAAACTTATCTGAAAAAAATTCTACCTCATCTGTGGTGACCCCTCTTGGTCACAATGATCTTCCAAGTCTACATCAGAGTTATCGATTTGACGGATCAAATTATTTGTCATGGTCTCAGTTCATTCGTACTACCATCAAGAGTCGCAATAAGATTGCTCATCTTGATGGCCTTGCTCCTGCTGCCACGGATCCCGATTTTGCTGTTTGGGATAATGAGGATTCTCTTATCATGACTTGGTTGTGGAATTCGATGACTCCTGAAGTGGGTCGTCATTGTATGTTCTTGTCTTCTGCTATGGAGATTTGGGAAACTGTCCGCTCCACTTATTCCTTGAAACAGGATATGGTTGCGCGCTATGAATTGCGCAATAAAATATTCGCTACAAAACAAGATTCTTTATCCGTGACTGAGTACTATGGCACCTTGAAGGAGTCATGGACTGAACTTGATCAATTTCAGAGTTTGAAGATGAAATGTACTGCAGATGCTACTGCTTTAGCCAAGGAGGTGGAAAATGAGCGTATTTTTGATTTTCTTGCTGGTTTGAATTCCGAGTATGATCCTATTCGGGTTCAGATACTTGGCAAAGAAACTTTTCCATCCCTTTCTGCTGTTTTCAATACTGTTCGGGGAGAGGAGAATCGTCGGGGTGTTATGATGAACCCTGATAAATCTGTCATGTTATCATCAAAAGATGGTGCTGCTTCTAAACCCACTGATGGGTCTGCTATGATTTCAAAAAAGGATGGTTCTACTTACAGGAGTTCCTTTCCAAAATATTCTGATGGAGCATCTTCTAGACCTAAGAAAGATGATCGCTGGTGTTCTTATTGTAAAAGAACAGGTCATATCAAGGATCTATGCTATCGCCTCCATGGAAAACAAACTGTCTTAGAAAAGATGGCAAGGATGCGTGGTCAAGCGCATTTTACTTCTTCTGATATAGCTCCTACACCTAATGAGACCCAACCTGCATTTCGTCCAGATGAGTTGGAACGACTTCGAACCATACTTGATTCTCTGAGTAAGCCATCTAGTACTAGTGATTTGGCTATGACTGGTATGAGCTCCAAAATTTCTTCTTTTCTTACTTCATGTATTGATTTTAAACATTCTTGGGTTGTTGATTCTGGTGCTACTGATCATATGGCTTGTTGTGCTGACCCCTTTGTTTCTTATAACCCTACCATTGGCACTCATACGATAGCCGTAGCTGATGGCTCCCATACATCAGTTGCGGGTTCTGGTAACATAAAATTACAGCCTTCCTTACATCTCAAAGATGCTCTTCATGTCCCTAAACTTTCTACTAATCTTCTTTCTATTCATAAAATCACAAAAGATTTAAATTGCACTGTAACCTTCTTTCCTACTCACTGTGTTTTTCAGGATCTCGCCACAGGGAAGACGATTGGGGGTGCTAAAGAGCAAGGTGGGCTGTATTATCTGGTGTCACAATCTCCTGCAACTTATGTTAAGGATCACATCTTACTGTCACATGGCCAGTCAACTGTTGATTCTCTGATTTGGCTTCATCATAAGCGCTTGGGACATCCTTCATTTAGTTTACTCAAGTCTTTATTTCCGTCTTTATTTTTGTCTAAGTCTGTTGAGTCTTATCATTGTGATGTTTGTGAGTTTGCTAAGTATCATCGTGTGTCTTTCCCTTCTAGTATTACTAAAAGTGTTGAACCTTTTGATCTTATTCATTCTGATGTTTGGGGTCCTTCTAAGGTCCCTCATTCTTCTGGAAATAAATGGTTTGTTTCTTTTATTGATGATTGCACTCGTGTAACTTGGGTTTACTTAATGCATGAAAAGTCTGAGGTACCAAAACTGTTCTTTCAATTTTATAAAATGATTGAGACTCAATTTTGTAAAAAAATCAAAAGACTAAGGACAGATAATGGTACTGAATATGTCAATCACTCTTTTTCCCAATTTATACAAAATCAAGGTATGATTCATGAACTTACATGTGTAGACACCCCTCAACAAAATGGGGTTGCTGAAAGGAAAAATGGTCACCTTCTTGAAGTTGCTCGTGCCTTATTGTTTCAAACACATGTACCCAAATGCTATTGGGGAGATGCCATTCTTACTGCAGCATTCTTGATCAATCGTCTACCCACTCGGGTTCTCGATCATGTAAGTCCTATTCACTCCATGACTTCTTTTTTTCCTTCTATTCCAACTTTGCAAAGTCTTCCTCCTCGAGTGTTTGGGCGTGTTGTCTTTGTTCATATTCATAAACAGCATCGCAGTAAGTTGGATCCTAGGGCTCTTAAATGTGTCTTCCTTGGATATGCTCCTGATAAGAAGGGCTACAAGTGTTATCACCCTGGAAGTCGGAAATTTTTTGTTTCTATGGATGTTACATTTCAGGAATCTGAGTCTTTTTTCCAAGGTCCTCATCTTCAGGGGGAGAATGATTCACCAAAAGACTCGTCACCTTCCTTCTTTGACACTTCAGTGTCTACTCCTTCACCTGTGTCAGTGTCTCTTCCTCTTGTTCCTGTTCCTAATGTGTCTATGTCTGATCCTCCTATGACTGATACATCAAGTACACAAGAGATACGGAAGATTGTAACTAGGGATGGCAAAAATGAGCCAACCCGACACAAAACGAGCCGGGTTGGGTTGGCAAAAATGAGCTGCCAGCTCGATTTAGCCCGACCTGAGCCAACCCGAGCTCAAACGAGCCAGCTCACGGGTTACTCTTTTTTTCTTTCTTTCTTTTTTTTTTAATAAAATACAATGGACTTTACTAATGGATTCTCCACTGATGGACTTTACTATATTGGTCGCTTTTGCAGGTCCTTTTTTTTCATGATTGACTTTTGATTCTAGATGCTTATCGTTGAAATATATAATGGATTTCTTTTATTTTTTATTTTTTGGCTTTACATACGTTTTATGGTTATCGTGAGTTAGAGTAATTCAGAAAATCATGATAAATGACTCCTGTGATTCGTGGAGTGGTTTGTGTTTCATTTAATGTTTTTGGATTTTGTAAACTACTCTACTTGTAGTTGGACTGCAAAATACAATAATTTTATACAGGAGAACAAACCACAAAAATTAAATTTTTTTAGCCAACCCGCGAGCCAATATTTTGAGCTAACCAACCCGCGAGCCAACCCACTAGCATCATTTCGAGCTAACTCGCGAGCTTTTTTTGAGCCAACCCGTGAGCTTTTTTACGAGCCAACCCGCGAGCTGATTATCGAGCCAACCCTAACCCGGCTCGGGTCGAGCCGGGTTGGGTTTTCTGGCGATTTTTTTTTTTTCGAGCCAACCCGACCCGACCCATTTTTTTCGGGCTGAATGCGGGTTGGGCCGGGTCGAGCCGGGTTGGCCCGTTTTGCCAACCCTAATTGTAACACCTAAATTGGTATATCAAAGAAGGAAACAGCCCACATTGCCTCAACAGCAACCTCAATCGTCTGAACCACTGGTAAGTCCTGAATCTCATATTTCTGATCATGATACTTCTGATGACTTACCCATTACTACTGCTTCTGATGATTTACCCATTGCTTTAAGAAAAGGAAAAAGATCTTGTTCCAAGAAATCTTGTTCTTCCTGTCCCTCTTGTACTCAATACCCTATCTCTCATTTTGTTTCCTCTGCTAATCTTTCTGTGCAGCACAAAAGCTTTGTTTCAGCACTAGATTCTACTTCAATCCCAAAATCAGTACATGAAGCTTTGAAAGATGGGAATTGGGCTCAAGCCATGCAAGAGGAGATGAATGCGTTGGAGAAAAATAAAACATGGGAGATTATTGATAGACCTAACGGAAAGAAAACAGTAGGATGCATATGGGTTTATGCCCTAAAATATAATTCTGATGGCACTCTTGAGAGATACAAGGCTCGATTAATCGCCAAAGGTTACACTCAAACCTATGGCATTGATTATGAAGAAACCTTTGCTCCAGTTGCAAAGATGAATACAGTGAGAATCTTGTTGTCCCTTGCTGCCCATTACAATTGGGATATAAATCAATTTGATGTGAAAAATGTTTTCCTCAATGGTGAGTTAGAAGAAGAAGTCTACATGGAAATCTCGTCTGGTTTTGATTCTGTGAAGGGGGAAAATAAAGTTTGTCGATTAAAAAAGGCCTTGTATGGATTGAAGCAGTCACCTCGTGCTTGGTTTGGGAGGTTTACTAAGGTTATGATGACCTTAGGATATAGAAGTCAAGGAGATCACACTCTTTTCTTCAAGCACTCCCAAAACGGGAAGCTTACTGTGCTCCTTGTATATGTTGATGATATTATTATCACATGTGATGATTTTGTGGAGAGACAGATTCTGCAGACACGGCTTGCCTTTGAGTTCGAAGTCAAAGACCTTGGGAAACTGAGATATTTCCTAGGGATAGAAGTAGCTCATTCAAGCAAAGGAATTTTTATCAGCCAAAGGAAATATGTTCTTGATCTTCTCAAAGAAGCAGGAAAGCTCGGGTGTAAACCCTCTAATACTCCTATTGAGCAGAATCACAAGATGGGCTATGAAGAAGAGAGTCCTCCAGTTGATAAAGGACAATATCAACGGCTAGTTGGGAAATTGATATATCTGGCTCATACTAGACCAGACCTAGCTTATGCTGTTAGTGTTGTCAGACAGTTTATGCACGATCCAAAGGAAAAACACATGCAGGCAGTAGAGAGAATTCTTCAGTATCTTAAAGGTACTCCTGGTAAAGGATTGTTATTCCGACGTGATGGCAATCTATCTTTAGAAGTCTACACAGATGCTGATTATGCTGGATCCATGACTGACCGTCGTTCTACCACTGGTTATTGCATGTTTCTTTGCGGTAACTTGGTGACATGGAGAAGTAAGAAACAAGATGTGGTTGCCAGATCAAGTGCAGAAGCTGAATTTCGAGCTATGGCTCAAGGCATTTGTGAGTTACTGTGGCTGAAAATTGTACTTGATGATCTCAAAATAAAATGTGAGGGACCTATGAAGCTGCTATGTGATAATAAGTCCGCTATTTGTATAGCTCATAATCCAGTTCAACATGATCGGACTAAACATATTGAGGTCGACCGCCATTTCATCAAAGAGAAACTTGATAGCGGGTTGATTACCACTCCATACATTCCCACTGGGCGTCAATTAGCTGATCTATTAACAAAAGGGCTTCCTTCAGACAGATTTCAAGAACTTACTAGCAAGCTGGGAATAATAAATATCTATTCCTCAGCTTGAGGAGGAGTGTTGTAAATAATATTGATTTAGTTATTATTTAGTTTTTATTTAGTCATTTATTGTTGTATTGGGCCAAGCCCTTTGTTGTATTGGGCCAAGGCCTTTAGGTTAAAAGTAGGTCAAATATTCTCTATAAATAGAGAACCCCTTGTACACATTATTTACAATTCTAAAATATATCAAAATATCTTTTTTCAAGTCACATGTATTATTTAAATTTCCAGTCTTTTAACATGGAAATTTGGGTAAAAAACAGAAACTTGGAGACATCACAGAGATGACTTTTGGAGGTCGTTATGTTATTATGTTGATGGCACTCTTCTCAATATTCACTGGTCTGATCTATAATGAGTTCTTTTCTGTTCCTTTTGAACTCTTTGGTCCTTCAGCATATGCCTGTCGTGACCTTTCTTGCAGGTAGATCAAATCCCTTGATTCATAACATAAAATATTACGCTCTATATTTTTAGAAAATTTAGTTACCATCTTTCCTCTTCTTCTTTCTTTTCTTTTCTTTTCTTTTTTTTCTAACCCTCTTTTTGATGCAGGGATGCTGCTACAGTTGGCCTGATAAAAGTGCACCGCACATATCCATTTGGAGTGGACCCTGTATGGCATGGTACACGAAGCGAATTACCATTTCTAAACTCATTGAAAATGAAAATGTCAATTCTTCTTGGGATTGCCCAAATGAACCTTGGAATTATAATGAGCTATTGCAATGCCAAATTCTTTGTGAATGGCTTAAATATATGGTAGGTTTGTATTATCTACTGTATTACATGTCTGAGCACTTGAAAGCTTATCTGGATTCTGGAGTTTTCTATGCCCACTGTTGTATGTATTTGAATAGTCATTTATTTTGCGAAAATCCAACACGGGCCTTTCTTTTTGGTACACAGACATAGTTCTTTTTTTTAGCAGGGAAGGAGTTGAAATAAAATCATATACGTATTCACGTCCACAATCACATCACTGAATTTCTGTTGATGACTATGAACTTGCTAATTTCAAAATTTTCATAACTTGATTTTGTTGTTTCAATCTTTCACTCTCCAGGTTTCAATTTATTCCCCAGATGATATTTCTCAACAATCTATTTGGCTATCTATCTGTTCTCATTATTGTGAAGTGGTGCACTGGTTCTAAGGCCGATTTGTACCATGTAATGATCTATATGTTCCTGAGCCCTACAGATGATTTGGGTGAAAACCAACTCTTTGTTGGTCAGAAAATTCTTCAGGTTTGATTACTTCCAATTTAATTCCCCCTTGTTTTTCTGGCATATTTAACATGAATATCAGTGACAGTCTGACATGCTTTGTTGTGTTCCTACCAGCTTGTGCTTTTACTTCTGGCCATTGTCTCTGTACCCTGGATGCTGATCCCAAAACCTTTTATTTTGAAGAAGCAACATGAAGATGTATGCTTTCTTTTGAACTTCACTCAAGTACATGCAACTTCTATCTTTGTTCTGGTTCTGATACTTATGTTACTTCAGAGGCACCGGGGTGAATCATATATACCACTTCAAAGCACAGAGGAGAGCTTGCAAGTGGAGTCAAACCATGATTCCCATGGTCACGAGGAATTTGAGTTCAGTGAAGTCTTTGTGCATCAACTTATTCACACCATAGAATTCGTACTTGGAGCAGTCTCCAATACAGCTTCTTACCTTCGTCTATGGGCTCTTAGGTATATCTATATAGACTCTGAATCTTCTCACGAACACACAACCGAACACAAAATATTACAAAACAGTGGCTTAAAAAAAAGTTTTTTAGCTGCCTATGGCAGGTAAGTGAGGCATTCTTATATTTCAATAGTAAAGTTGATCCCACCACAGATACAATGTCGGAACTTCACATCATGCAGTTAATTTACCAATTCATCTGTAGATCTGTTATAATGTATGTGCATATAAATTATGACGATGCATCTACTAATTTTTCCTTTTTTTTCTAATCCAGTCTTGCTCATTCAGAGTTATCAAGTGTATTCTACGAGAAGGTTCTCATAATGGCATGGGGGTATGTTAAGTTTTTGAATTGCTGTTAAATTTTCTCACGCGCAATTCATGATGTAGAGTATAGGAGTGATGAGCATTCAATACGTGATTGAACCAGGAGAAATTATTCTGGACACGGGTATTACAAGATATCTATAAAATTGAAACTAATTGCTTAAAGTTAAACCCAATTTGACTTTTATAATTTGAGTTTTTCCACCTATTTTTAACTTTTAAAAACGAGTAGGTTTCTATTTATGAGAGGTTGACCGAATTATCTCATCAGACTCCGTGGTTCTTGTTGCTCGTTCATTCTCCACAATCGTTTTTTCTTTTGGTTCCCTGAAATTCAACCTAGTTGTTTGACTTTACAACTCGTGGGGAATGACTGGTAATTGCTCTCCCTGGTGTCACAGGTACAACAATGTGATTATCCTGGTTGTGGGTTTCATTATCTTCGTTTTTGCTACCGTTGGCGTGTTACTTGTTATGGAAACTTTAAGTGCCTTCTTGCATGCTTTACGACTTCACTGGGTAGAGTACCAAAGCAAGTTCTATGAGGGTGATGGTTACAAGTTCTACCCTTTCTCATTTTCACTGCTAGATGATGAAGATGACTGATGCTTTAGAAACCGTGGGGTTTCATAGCTTTAAACCTGGGTAGTGATTCTTTCACTTTGGTGTTGCAAATCCGTTATATGCGGCAATATATATGGTGGATTCCTGGGGCCTTTTCATCCAACACCATTTTGTATCTTGTTTGTATATATGCCATTGGGGGAATAATTATATTCCTATTACGGGAGTTTAGTATGGGCAAAGCCCGCGTAGTCTAATACTCACTGTTATAAAAACGGATTCGATTTAGATATTAGACCAATCATGTATTTGATCCGATATAAAATCGGTTGAATTGGGTTCAATCGTATTAAATTGGCACCGAATTTTTTAAAAAATCGCTTTTGTAGAATTTTGTACAAAATGTTTGAAAAATATATTATGTGGATTATAACTTACAACATTTATCACTTAACTAACTTTAATTATTAGTTAAGATGTTTTTGATTTTATATTTTATTATATATATTTAATTTATATGGTTGAATCAATGATTCATTAATTGAATCAATAATTTATTGGCTCAATATTTCGACCTGACTAATGATTGGTTTGAGTTTGAGTTTGATAATATTGTCAATAATTATAAGTAATTATCTCCCTTTTTTCTTAGTATTTTCTAAGCTTTATATTATTATCGTAAGTTGCATGATATTGAAGATGATTTCCTCGTATTCAAGAATTAAGGGTATATTTGGCGGGCCATCAATTTGAGCTTTAGGGCATTAGCTTGTCTCTTTTTCTTTTTCTTTTTGTGAATAATGTTTTGTTTTATTTGAATGATGAACTTCTATCTAATTTTTGGCATATAAATGAAGGGTAAAGGATTTTTTTTTCAGTTAATGGAGATAAGTTATTGTAAGCTCAAAATAATGTCGTTTGAGATGAAAATCAATGTGTTTTTGTAATTCTAATATATTGCAGAGTTATATTAGTCTTTATCATTATAATTTTTTAATCTTATAACACCACAAAACGATGTGGTTTTGAATTCACTGGAGATAAGACAGAAGAAATATTTTTTCCATAAATGAATCTTTATAGCTCTACATGGTATTCACAAACAGAAAGTAGAGGGGAGATGGTAATCTTTAATTAAAAAATTATGGGTTTAGGATTTTATAAAGATTTACTAAACAAATCATAATCATACGAATATGATAATCCACTCGATTAATTTTCTGATTAATGGTTTACAAAGTCTAACTTTACTCTCTAACAAAATGCTGACCATAACTTGTCCAATTGAATAATGTATTTATGTCAAAGCTAGATGCTCCACTGCTGCATTTAATTCTCAGCTGATACTAACAAGATCTAAGATTTCACTTCCTTCCATATCGCTGTAGCTCTACCTTCTTAATACCTCCTGTCGTTTTCTCTCCCTACGCCCAAGTAAGCAGAATGTGGAATAAATTATAAATCTCACCTTAGTATTTTAACAGCCCAACATATTACACAGCATAACATATAACTAAAAATAATGAATTCTGTTTTATTAATCTATAGCCGCTACAGGTGATTCGTGCAAATTAACAAACATTACCGCAAATATGACTATAGTTACCTGCCTAAACAGAGGGCTGAATTCCTAAAATAGGAATTGACAATCAATTACCAGAGAGTACTGTACCCTGCCGGTCAACAAAAACTGGTCAGCATTCATCACTTGTAAGGGCTTTGAACTTTGAAGTGGGGTATATAGTAATGTATTAATATTGCCCGAGGAAACCGGGCACTGAGAGGTTCACAGCTAGAGAAGATAAAGCCTTCGACGTTGCTGGAAAGGCATTCGTAACGGGATTTATTTATTTTCAAGCATCGGTTTTGAAATTTCTCTTTTGCCTTTTTGGATTCTCAAGTCAGTATGTTTGAAAATGTAAAATAAATTTATTTTTTTTGGTAGTTAAATAAGAAATAGTTTTAAAATGTAATAAAAGTTGATAAGATATATTTTTAAAATTTATATTTATCATTTATGCTTGTTGAATTCAAGAATAAAAGCTTATTTTTATTTTTGATAACTTTCAACCAGAAAATTTTAATTCAGAATCATTTTATTTTTTTTATGAATTTCAAATATAAACTTTGTTAAATAAAATGATATTAATTCAAATTAAATATTTTCAAGTTCAATTTACCATAAACACAATGAGTTGCCCCACGGTTGAGTTCTAACTACACACCAAAAAAGTATAGCTATAGGAATGGTTGAATATTTATTTCTGCTTCATTTGAGCGCATAGAAAACATAAACACGATAATTGTTTAAAAAGAAAATCCCAAAACACAAACAAAATACATTCTTCCTTCCATTTTCTTTCAATACATCATTTTCTTTTTAAAAAATAAAAAGGAAACCTAGACAAACTTTTTTAACATATTCAAAAGAAACACACAAAGTATAAATCAAGAAATACAGATAAAACCCCCACAAGGCAGTAATGAAAGTAAATAAAATAAAGCACATAATGATCATATTCAATTGACAACATATATAGCCTTGTCGATCCAAAGTGTCACTCAATCAATGAGTGGCACTCTCCTTTTGTTTCTCTTCCTCTGTCTTGTGGTGATACCCAGGAAGCTTCTCTTTAATCTTCTCTAAAATACCTTTCTTCTCCTTAGCCTCTCCTTCATGAGTATTCTCACCATACTCATATGATGATGCAGGAGGAGGAGGAGTAGGAGTAGTAAGAGTAACCTCCTCTGTCTTCTTGTGACCAGGTAGCTTCTCCTTAATCTTGTCGAGGAAACCCTTCTTTTCCTCAGTTTCTGCTACATCAACCTCATAATCAACCTCAACCTTTTCAACTGGAACAGTCGTGTCCTCGTGCTTGTGATCACCCTCTATCTTCTCCTTAAGACCTTTCTTCTCCTTCTTTTTCTTCTTCTTCTTCTCTCCGTCTTCTCCTTCCTCATCGCTCGACTGCAAACACAATCATCATAAACATTTAATATGATATATTTTACAACAGATAAAACCCTTCTTTTTTTCACATGAACAGACAAAAGAAAATTAAAATAAAAAAACTTACAGAGCTTGAGCTGCTGTTAGATCGGTGAAGCTTCTCCAAGATGTTGTGTTTTTTCTCTCCTTCCTCTTCTTTCTCCTCTTTCTTCTTCTCGTCGAACTTGATCTCGGGTTCCTCAGAAACCGAAACCTTCTCAAACTCGGTGACGATCACCTCCTCCTCCTGAGGCTTTTGTTCTTCCTTTTTCTTACCAAGAAAATCGAATAGACCACGGTCCTTGGCCTCGACCTCACTGGTCTCAGAGGTCTCATAATACTTGTTCTGATTCTCCTCTGCCATGATCAGTTACTGATAAACAAACTCAAATCAAGAAAGTGGGAACAGTAGAACTCTTTGAATATATATAAGTAGGTAGCTGTTACTGCAAAATGTCGTTTCGAGAGAATACACGAAGATGAATGAGCATGGAGTGTAATAGAGGGAGAGAGTATTTATATACTTTACATGAAGCGCGTATCTCGCCAAGAAGTAATTAAAAAGCCACGTAACTGACGCGTCGATTAAGTAAGTTAATGACGGAATGAACTTAGTCACCCTCTCATCCACATGCCTGCAAGTGCACTCGCTTTTTTATGATTTAGCTTCGCTCTCATCCAAAAACTTTAATACGAAATAAGTTTTTATTTTATTATTTTTTAAAAATCATTATAATTTTTTATTTATTTATATTTTATTTAAAGATTTAATATTTTTTCTGAAAATAAAATTATTTCTAGTGAGTTCAAAATAATATTATTTGAAGTTAAAAAATATTTTTTATAATTTTAATTTAATTTATTTTAAAATTATATTAATTTTATTATTATAATTTTTTAAATTTTAAATTTTAAAATAATATCATTTTGAATTTATTAGAAATAAGTACGAATATAATCGAGTTTTATTCAATATATTTTTGTTTAACAAATAAAAGTGGAGGCAGAGACTGTGTTGAGTAGAGAGCGCGTTTGAACGTGCGAGGATGGAAAACAAACAAAAGGATAAGTGTGCAAAAGATGAGAGAGAGAGAGAGACGCTGTAAAGATCGATATGGGATCCGACCAATGAGAGAATGGACACGTGGATGATAACGTGGGGAGGTGTACTGCAGGGGCTGAAGATGTCGGCCTCCCTCGATAGGATATAATTTGCAAGGTCGGTGCAGAACACACGTGACACGTGGCAGTTCATCCACGAGATTCTAGAGTTCTGCTGGTTTTGAATGGAACGAGAACATGCACCATACTCGTGAGAGTGGGAGGACGTGGTTTTTATTTATCCGCTTCATTGTCATGCTTGCTTTCGGTTCAGAAGAGTTTCATTCATTGTATTCATAATTGACATTAATCATTTTGGAGTTTCATCTCCTTTGTACTCAAAATAAAGCTTACACTTATGCGTATATATAAAATAAATTAAACATTTCTCATAAGAATTAGCGCAAGTGGTGAAAGACGTGGGGCATATCATAAGCTTTAAGATAAGACAATCTCATTTTCTTTTTTCTTTTTTATCAAAAAAACAAAAAGTATATATTTAATTAAGGGTTTTGATTTTCTTATGCAATAAGAGATAAGTATTTCATGCTATAGATATATTTTATATAAGGCCCTATATTTATTAAAAAAACAAAAAAATATTATATGAAAATCAAAAAATTATTAATAGAAAAGAACAACTCTGATACGACATAAGAAAGAAACTAATTTTGTTCAAGATACTATGAGCTCGTGTAAGGTTTGCTTTTACTAAATGCAGAAAATAGGGGAAAAAAGGAAGAGTTTGAGTTGCCGACGTAATATGTAATCATAGAGATATAACAAATAAGGGGAAAATAAAGGACTACGATAGGTTACCTCAACTAATATTCGTTCTTGCAAGGAAGTCTAGATATTAAATTACGGGGAAAATGTATATCATTTTAAAGATATAAAATTGAATTATTTTAAGTGAAAGAAAGAAATAGATTATAAGAGAGAATAGATGAAAAAAGTTTTAAAGACGTGAATCCAACCTCTTTATAAGAATAAAAGGACAGAAGGTGTGTCATTTCTTACCAAATGGTGGTAGCTCAGTTGGCGCATGGGAGCTAAGCAGGTGGGGTGAGAGTATGTGTTCGAATCTCTTCAGTACGATCTTTGGGAGGGATTTAAAGCCTTAATTCTGGACCCGCCCCGAATCGGATTAGTTGCGAAACAATGAACCGATTGGAATATTTCTATAAAAAAAATGACACATCTTTTTCTCTTAAATTATTGATCCACCACTACTGACATATTTGCCTTGTTGTCTTGTTGATCTTAGCTGATTGTTTCTATCTTTTTTAATTATTCGATGAAAGAATTAAAGATGGCAGAAACTGTTAGATAAATTAAATTCGAGTAAATTTTGATGCATTTACTTGTAGGGGTGAAAGTGGGCTGGGCTGAACCAAACTTTGTCTCAAAAAGCCCAAGCCTATGCAAAAAAAATATAATTTGGCCTAGTCCAAGCTTAGTACAAGTCTAATTGTAAGCTTAGTTTGACCCATTTATAAAAAAATAAATGGCTCAGTCTAGCCCGTTAGCCTGTTAATTTTTAACTTCCAAGCAGAACTAAAAATCAACTTTACAAAATACTCAAATTCTGTTGCTAAACCAAAAATCATAATTTCAACGTCCAAACAGAATCATGAATCACAACAAAACTCATACAATCTGCATTTAAGTCGCTTTCAAAAGCAAAATGTTCAAACTAAATAACATATATTTCATCAGATCCAACAAGCAAATCCATACTACGTAAATTGAAATAACTATATGAATCCAACAAACACACCATGATACTTATAGTGAGTATATCATCTCCCAAAAACCTTTTAATATATTCATATACACAATCTAACACGCTGAGATGTTGGTTCCTCTTATGTAAGAAATAAAGTCAGATTCTATTAAAACATAATCGAATATAATTAAGTTATAAATAATTGCAATTGATTAAATTTATATATTTTGTTCTTTCTTCAGGGCATATTTATTCTATTCTATTTTATTTAAAATAACTAGTACAATATAGGGCGGCCTGTAGGCTTATAGGTCAGGCCTTGTGAAAGTGGGTCTACGGCCTTTTTATTAAACAAACTTTATCAAGGCCCAAATTTGGCCTATTTTACGAAATATACTAAGTCAGGTCTGGCCTAACGTAGGCCGAGCCGTAAGCCCCTGTAGGCCGGCCCGACACAGTTTCACCCCTAATTACTTGTACATTTTTTTTAATATTATATCAAATCATATGTTATTTGTATCATTTAAAGAGCTTTACCATATGTGTTTTTATCATAGTCAAAGAAAATACATTTAAAGATGACAGTTCGCTTTTATTTTGTTATTTTTAGTTTAATTACAGATCTCACCAGGCTACATATACACCATTGAAATTTGTAGTTAATATGTCCTTTTCTTTGTTCCTTCTTCTTCTTCTTTTCTTCCCCGTTTTGGTTGCAGCGTTTATGAGTTAAAGTTAAGCAGCCATTCTTTATCGGGCCAGCCTGGATCAACACAACTTGTGGAAGCTGGATTACTCTATTGTTGAAGAAATTCTTTTATACCTTCAGATGGTTAAATTCAATCAAATAAAAAATTACATAATTAAATTGCATAATCATGTATAATAGTAGATTAAATCTAGAATATTATTTTACCAAAAAAAAAATCTAGAACATTATTTAATAAATTTTAAATTAAATATCAATCGTTGATAATATTAATCTTATAGTACCTTAAAATTTCTTCTACAATTGAACTTAAATGTTTTTAAAATTGTTGCTGTGTTCTTTTACATTTAAATCAAGTGTGTTCATTTAAAGCCCGTTTCTATATTCTCTTTTTAAAGTTAAAAACTACTTTTAAGTTAAAGCTAAAAATAAGAGTTTTAAAAATAAAATTATAAGTTATTTGATAATTATATAAAATTTTCAACTTAAAAGCTGTTCATTAAAAAAAACGCATATTTTAAATAAAACTGATACAACTTAAAAAAAAATCCTCCTATAAGCTTTTGGCTTTTCACTTTTTTTTTTCATTATAAAAAAAGATCTTTTATTATAAGAGCTTTTATAAAAATCTGTTTAATCAAATTTATGCTTATAAAAAAAAAGAATTCAAACAAGTACTTAAGAATTTTTATTTTATTTTTTGAAATCATACTTAGTAATTTCTCTAATTAGACTTGAACATAGGGCCAATTCACTGGGCTTGAATCGGCCCCTTTGAGAGCCTAAAACTTTACATATTTGGTAATATATTTAAGGAAAAAGTGTGTATCATTCTAAAGGATGTAAAGTTGTGTCATTTTAAGTGAGAGAAAGAGATAGATAAAAGTGGAGAGAGAGTTGACAAAAAAATATAAAGGTATGGGTCTCATTTCTTTGTTAGAGTGAAAGGATATAAGTTGTATCATTTAAAAGGACAAACACTTTTCCCTATATTTAAAGAGAAAAATGTGTGTTATTTTAAAGGATGTAAAGTTGTGTTATTTTAAGAGAGAGAAAGAGATAGATAAAGGAGGAGAGAGAGTTGACAAAAAAATTAAAGGTGTGGGTCCCACCTCTTTGTGAGAGTGAAAAGATATAAGTTGTATCATTTAAAAGGATAAACATTTTTCTCATATTTAAAATCTCTTATTTTTTTTGGAAAATATATATTTAAAATCTCTGTCATCATTATACCTTGCTTTTATAATAACTAACTTTTTATCTTCTTAATACTAAGTATTTATAGATAATTCGCCAACAATGAATCATAACAAATTTGAACCTAACTAACTTTGCTGTGTGATTCAGTCTTACTAATTTTACTAAGTACTAACTATTTTAGCTATAGTAAATTAGTAACTAAAGTTATTCCTCATGCGAAGCAAGGGATAATACAAAAATAACAATATAATTCATAGAAATATATGAATAATAAGTAAAAGATACTTAATATAGATTTGACGATTAAAAGGTTTGCCAGCACCGTTGGCAGAGGAGGAGATCATGACGAATATCAATTTTAACGAATATTAAATTTAGAATATGTCATTCGCACCTGAAAACATATGCAAATATATGCTTAATGAGATATTAATCTCAATTAAATTAGTCATTTAAAAGGTTTTTGCAAAACTATAATATTGTTTGCCATAACTTAATATGAAAAAATTCTCATGTTTTTAATTGAACAATGCTAACATTATAATATTTTAATGTAGTCTAACAACATAAATATATAACGTTTACTGACATTTTCATAGATGTAATTTTTTTTATATATCAGCGCTATGTATTTTGTAACAGCGTCCTCCCGTCTCATTTTGTTTAAAAAATAAATTTCTTAACCCAAAAAATTCAGTTTCTTAATTATATAGATATTTAGATTACTTTTTACGAAGAATCTCATAAGCTTTTTTTAGATAGAGAAATATAAAGATACCTTAATCTTTTGCCAAACACAAAAATCACCTAAACTTTGCTATGTATTAAAACAATGAAAGATGGACATGTGAGATCAAGAATATTTCCTTATCCATCTCACCGGAAACATAAATATTCTTCCTTAATTTTTATTTATTCTTCCAAAGATATCAATATGTTTTTTTATTTGTTATCCTTATGTAGGTAGATATTGATATATATTTTTTTTCTATGTTTGGTGCAGGTAAATAATTAACAATTTCCTTTATCTACTTAAAAAAAAAAAAAGTAACAACTTCCTTTCAGTTGGTAATGCAAAAATAGAAGTCAATGTAAATGTGTTATGATTTTGAATGTTCTTTTAAGGAAAAAAGGAACAGTTTCTTTGTTGATTTTTTTTTTTAAAAATTGGAATGTGTTAATGCTGGTCATTTCTATTCTTAATCAGGAAGACCTGAAATGTCATTCTTGACAAAATATGGTGGCAATTTGTTCTTAGAGTGCAGATAACAGTTATTTGTTAATGTTTTGGCTCTTTGGTTGGTCTATATACATTGAAAACATGCTTTCTTAAGGCCTCACCTAGTCACCTATCTCTCTCATTTGGACAGTGTTAAGAGTGAGGGAGGGGTTAGGAGGACAATTGTCTCCTTAAATTTGTAAAAGCCTTTAGGTTTGAACATTATTTTTGATTTTTTAATTATATAATTAATGATCCTCTTCAAAATTTAGAAAAATCTTTAATTATGAGCATTGTCTTTTTTTTTTAGTCATAAAAATAATTATAACTTTAAAGGAAAATATGTTTGTAATTTTGCTCCCTTTTTAAAAAAAATTCAGGCTCAGTTCATTGCTTGGGAGATAATTTGAGAACTAATTCATTTGCTGGTACACCTGCAAGTACATGATGACACATTTTTCTTGGAAATTATATTATGTACCAGGTGTTCAATTTCGGCAATGGAAGGATAATCAGCAAATCAGCATTTGACAATGAAGTTACCTCTATGGACGATGATCATACAGCACATCTCATATTTTTGTGGGGAAGCACATTTCTGCTGTTATATATCTGCACATTTATATCCCAATTATCAGGTTCATTCCCATTATATTTCTTTATTAGTTTATTTACTGGCTTCTATGTGCAGGGGTTGTATACTCGGTCCCAAACTGGAGTTTTATCCCTTTTTCATCTTCATCGAAGTAGCAGCAGACATAAATCTCGTGTTACATAGGGTAGTATCAGAGTTTCTCTCTGCTGGCTCGAGGACCTGTGTTGAAGACATGTAATCAGGATGGAAAACTTTCTTTCTTCTGGTTTAAGCATAATCTACCTTTAATCCCAATTCCCAAGTGCATTGAGTTGACTTTATTGAACTCTTATTATTTATACTTTGAATTACTATAGTCGGCATGTTATAGTTGATACATCTTTAG
Source organism: Gastrolobium bilobum (assembly GCF_033153095.1). Taxonomy (NCBI): domain Eukaryota; kingdom Viridiplantae; phylum Streptophyta; class Magnoliopsida; order Fabales; family Fabaceae; genus Gastrolobium; species Gastrolobium bilobum. The sequence continues at coordinate 109,254 of NW_026895348.1, read as the reverse complement.
ACTTAAAAGGGTCATGGACACCAATTTACTGCAAATGCTAGTTTGCTGAAATATCTTTGATTACAGCGATTTAACGCGGCCTGGGAATACATGCGTAAACAATCTGCAGGTTCATCTCATTCAATTTAAGGTATTAATTTTTATTTTGGTAAAAAAAAAAAATTATAGGCATTAATTTAAGGTATCCCATTCATTCAATTTATGTTGCAGGGCCATCGCTTTCCAGTAATAAGTATTACTTGGAACCATGATTGGAGAAAATACTTTGGCTTCAGGCTTCAGCTGATATTTCTGGCATAGTAATTGAATGGAAGGAAGAGAGCATGAACAAATCAAGACAAGAATATACAGTAGTAGAAGTTTAAGGATACAGTTGAGAGCTTGAGAGAATACTTTTGTTTTCTTTGCTTACCTTCTTCTTTAGCTTTTTCATTTCCCCTCTTTTTACAAAATCAATTTTGCTACCATGTCCTTTGTATCCTTAAATTTTTCATTCTTCGCCTGCAGGGAAGGAAAGAAAGTGTACAAGGTGAAACACGTTGATTGTGTTTTGTTTGAAATCGTCCACCAAACGTATTATCGGGAGTGAAAGAGTTAGGTATCTGTATCTGACTTTTGCGTATTTGGAGCTAAAGAGGATACTAATTTCTTTTTGCGTATTTAGTATCCTCTTTTGCGTCAATGCCAGGGAATAGAAAGTCTAGATCCATGCCTATCTTTATCCGTACAGAGAAAGAATAAAGTCTCTATTGTTCATAAATAAGTCAAGAAACTTTACAAAAGTCCGAGTAAGAACAAGGACCGGAAGAGAAGAGATACGGAATCTACATTACATAATTACAGACCAGGAAACAGGATGAATCCTCCAACCAAATAGGCATCACAAACATTTCAAAACTAGTCACTTTCCATGAGGGTAGAAAGACTACAGTTTTACCATAGATGACATTGTCTCAGTGTTTGTTTGGCCCATACCCAGCATTAGAAAATCAAGGTCTCCAATCCCTCCATTATAGATCTACCTCACTTTATGCCTTATATACTATCACACTATTGCCTTCGACGGCGTTTAGTATCAACCTGCAATACCAGGCAAAACATAAATGTTAAATATATCAATTCTTCCTTTTGTCAGCACAAAATTTACGTGAAAACTGCAATCTCTCATGTAGTGATGTAGACCCTTAAAATGATCAAAAACACTTTAACCATATCGGATGGTGTTTTTCCATGGCTAAGGAGAAGAATTCAGATACATCTATATTTTTCAGGCGGTCAAAACTGATAATTCTTATATATAATATCAAGGCAGGTTTCCATAAATATGTAGCCCGAATAAAATGCCAGCCCATTCAAAATGAAGTGTCACATTATTTAATGAGCAGCATAGGAATTAAAAACGATATCATTCTTTTGTCCTAAAATTTGCATTAACCTGGAACAAACATAAGTTAATCAAAAAAGGGGTATGAAAAGATGAGATTCTGAAAATGTATTCCAGTCTCCATCATGCATGTTCGTCACAATCAGGCTTTTTTATTCATCACAACGAAAATTTTATTCAAATTGACTATTCATATTTGCAAACTGTTGAAATATAGATGTGCACCCTATCATGTCATACGGACATAGATTCTCGAACTGAAGAAGTAACTTTCAACAGGTATAAAAACGAACCAACTGATAATGCATCTGAACAGAAATAAAGAATACTGAAGATATAATCATATGACAATGGAATAGGAATTAACAAACCAATACACAATAGATGAAGATATCAACTATCTCCAAGGCCTAGGCAAGTCCATTCAAATGGTATTAAGTGCTGAACACAAACTCAAGACTATCAAACAACAGTAATTAGAAATACCTTTGTATCTGAGAGTCTCGAAGCAGAATGGGAATTTTGCAACTTCTTTTGAGAACAACTTTCACAAAAGAACTGGTCAAGTCTTTTGGCTTCCTCCACAGTCATGTCTATACAAGTAGGATGAAACCTGAATCAAAAATATTATGCCGAAGACCTCATTCACTCAAAGCCTGATATCCACATTATAATGGCCTATGTTGCAAAACAAGCTATTTTATAACATACATATACTCTGGAAAAAGGTGCTGAAAACACTTATTTGTCATGATTTAGCAATCAAACTCAAAGCCTCAAGATATTTCTTCAGAGGCCATTCTTAAAATTGGCTCTCTAATAAACCTTACAAATTGATGATGTCTCCCATAAAAAAAGAGAGTAAAATACTCAACAATCACAATGCAGGCCTTCAATTAGTTTAAGAGCAAGAACAACTATCCTCCCAAGATGATTGACAACAATGATAACAATACAGAAATCATTGATAATAAAAATGATGTTCTCTTTTTTCAAGACTAAGTTTCAAGGTTTTAATTCAGTCGCTTCATGAACTAAATAATTGATCAAGATTTTAATAGTTTGGGATAGCCATGTAAGTCAAGTTCATCACTCCATACAATCTAAGGCTATTTATCAATTAGTCTGTGTCTGTGCTACTATTGGAGTTGCCACTGGAATAATTACACAGAGGATTCCCTTCTCAGAATAAGAAAGAGGGACTACATCCCAAGAGCATTAAACTATTCCTAAAAGGAAATTAATCCTCTGAATCCTCTCATCCCACATTTCAGATCTTCATTATCCTTATATTTCTGTTTAAGCATATTCCAAAAATTCACTTGGACAATTATTTATGGAACCTTAAGAGTTAAGCCATGAATTGGGCACACATATTCAAGAACAATTGCAAGCATAAAAGCAAAAGTGTGAAAGCACTAAAGTACAATAATGAATCCAAATGCATAATTTTTTTTTTTTATGAATTTTGTTAAAAAAGATATGAAATTCTGAAACAAAGTAATTTTGATAGTTCGATATAGTAGATAGTCATAATAAGGAAAAAAAATAAGAAATAAAAGAGACACCTGATCAGGGGAGAACACATGTCTTACCAAATTAATAACATTTACTCAATGAAATACTAAAAAAGAATTCAAATGCAGATTTAGCTGTTAGATTTCATTTTAATATACTAATTACATCAATTTTACATGTTATATTTGATAATTTAGAAATAAATTTTCCAATCTGCAGATTTAGCTTCATAAATTCATGGATTTGACTTCATTAGTGCGTGGATAGGCACAGTAGTAGCACCAACGTTAAGGCTCCAATTACTGCCTTTATGCATGCTGTGATTCCTATAAAGCTGAATAACATGACCGCCTAAAAGTATTGCTTTCTTTAGGTTCCATATGGAGCTTACTTATACTTTCATGAACAATAACAAGGAGACATAATCAAAAGAAACGAAATTCTCTCGAGTTACATTCCAGATGTCCATTATCCATTCAGACACGAGTTACACAACATTTAAAAGCATCACCCATACATGAATAAAAGTATATGTACAAACGAGTACTGTATTGGCAGAATATTGAAAGTGGGGGCTTTACTGAAAGCATAAGTTAAATAACAACTGCCTAGACAGAAGCAGAATATGTAAGAATGAAATAAACCAGAAGAACAAATCACTAATACATAAAATAGTCAAACATACTAGCTGATATTAAGAATTGTAGCATTCATTAAGCAACACCAAGTAACAAAAGATCAATGGAAAGAGTAGTCTAAAGTTAACTGGAGAGTCTTACACAAGGAAAAATGATTCCTGTACGGTTAATGCTAAATTAAAATACTTGTTTTCTTCACATGAAACCAGAAGAAGAAGAGTGTAAAACATGAACAAAAATCTGAAATTTAAAATGAAATACATCAGGATGATGCAAAATATCTACAGAACTGGACATACTAGAGTCCAGAAAATCAAACAGATAATGGAACACAAAACAAAACAATAGAGCAGAAGACAAATAAATTAGAGATAATATCACCGTGTATATATTGAACTTACCAATCCTTGCAGTCTTCGCCGTCACACTGGACCATTAAGTCATCAGGGTTGTAGGGCATCTCGCATTTACAATACCTGCAATGAAAATTTCAAACGACGAACATCACATGAGCCAGAATTCTGATAAGATCCCACAGCTTCTCGATTCTAACAAAAAAAAACCTGTTACTTTCCATCCTCCAACTGAATAAGCAAACAAAAATTTTAATGACAAAAATTGAGCAGTTTCTTTAAAAAGTAAAATAAACCCATGGCTGATGATATAAACAAGCATAATAAGAGTCGTAGAATAATCAGTGAGACCTGACCAATTTAAGCAACAGAAATCCAAAGTGGTCATTAAGCAAAACACAGTCCATATCAATTGCTCGTCGTTAGCTGCTGAATAAGGTAAAGAGCGAAATTCCATTCCAATACACACACAGACAGAAAGAGAAAGAGAATAAAAACTAGATATTACGAATTTAGCATAGCAGAGAGTGTGATAGAAAGATATCTCGGTATAAAATTCGAGAACGGTTCAACTCACACAGCAACTCTATCAGGATTGAAGGCGCCGGTGGAGGAATTGTACTCGAAGCGACAGAAGAAATCGTCATTCCCAACTGCATCGAGCTTGGTGTAGCTCTTGAAACTATGGACCGTACACTTGCCTTCGATGGTGTCGGCGCCCTGAAGATCGAAGTGATCGGAGAGGAAAACCTCCTTAGAGCCGTGGAACTGGCGGCGGCCTCCGATTGACTCCTCCGGCCGGTAGTACCAACGGACGTTAACCTTCACGTTGCCGCCTCGGGAGTCAGCTTCGATCCGCTCGATCCTAGCCACATACGACGGTTTCCCCGGATCAGAGGGTCGCATGAGCACGCAATCGCCCGCTATGACACAACAGTAGAACAACAACGAATATTAGGAAAACAAGCAGATGAAGCACAAAAAGAAAATCAATCAATTTTTTTCCCGGGAAAATTCCAATAAATTTTTCCCGGGAAAAGAAGTTTTTACCTCTAATGGTTTTGTTTATGTGTTTGACTGTGTATGACTCTAGGGTTCGCCTTGGAGCTTTCGGTTTAGCCATGGAATGGAAGTAACAAACACAACGGAGAAGATTGAGGGTGAAAAAAAAAAACCCACAGAAAAAATATTAAAGTTTTTTTTAATTATTTTATAAATATTAGGATATTAACTTTATTGTTTCGGTGCTTCGCCGAACACGGTGAAATGGTGCGTCGATGATTTTATCAACGTTTGCTTGGGCTTCAGGTATAACGTACAGAGAATGGACCAAGGAATTTCGAGTGCAAAATGAAACGTTGACGATGATATATAGGGTAAATTCGTAATTAAATGCAAATGTAGGGTTTTTTGTGTATCAGGGAGGGATAGACGAAATTCCACGTTGCATTCGGTATAATCTAGAGCTTGCTTTACACATCACAGAAGCGTGTATCTTTCCGGTAAAGTTTAACATTTTCCGTTTTCGGCATAGTTTACCAAGTGTGCAACCCTGTTTTGCCTTGCCACATTAATATCATATTTTTTTTGGGGTTGCTGGCGTTCACATGTAAAATTATGGATATTGGATTCTGAAACCCATGCCGTTTTAGATAAATAAAATAAGAACTAAGTGTGTATCATTTTAAGTAAGAAAAAGATATAGATAAAGAAGAAGAGAGTGGATAAAAAAATATAAAGGTGTGGATCTCACCTCTTTGTAAGAGTGAAAGAATTTAAATTGTGTCATTTAAAAAGACAAACATTTTTCTCATAAAATAATTAAGGTAAGTCTTTTGTAAATTAATACTCTTTTCAAAGTAAATTACAAGGTTGTCTCTTTAAATTTAAAATGTATGAAATTAGTGTTTATCATTTTAAAGCATATAAAATTATAGTAGTTTAGTCAAAATTAACGTATTTTATGGTGAGAAAAATAATTACACGATAAAAATTATACTAGAAAAAAGTCGGAGATTTTTTTAATTTAAAGAATAAATATTTTTCCTAAAATGTATATTAGTATTTTATTTTTTTATACCTGTACGTCAAAATATTAAGGAACAAGAATTTTAAAAGAATTTAAAACGTTGCTAACGTGGTCATTTGCTTTCGAATTCTTTATTTCTCTTGGAGCTACACTTGCGTTATGATTGAAATGTCTCTTAAATATTGAGGCATGCTCATAGTACACATGGGACAACTTTTCCATAAATTCTTTAATGATTTGTCACAAATAAAATTAATATTTATGCTTTGGGAAAACTTTCGAGACTCCAATTCTAATTGCCATGTCTTATATTTTGAAATAATTAAGAATGCAGTTATTAATAAACAATCATATTTGAAATAGTATGTAAAATATTGCCATAAAGTACATTAGATTAATGATATGTGGTTAGTAATTATGACAATAAAATGTTTCGCATGCTCGAAGTTAATCCTCAAATAACCAAACCAAAGAATCATTGATTTCATCTTCTAAGAGTGCACATCTGAGTAAAGGGGATTACAAATAGTTATTTACCGTGATTAGTGGTCCAAAGGCATGAAATACTTATTAATCATATGTGTAGATGAGATCCCAACAAGCTTATAGGCTTAAATGGGTCTTGCTTTAATTCAAAAAAAGTTTACCATAAATCGGGTAAATAATTGACGAAATATGATTTTGTCATATTTGACGAAACAAAAAAGAATTAAAATCTACTTGTGCATCCCTTATATAATTAATCGGGTAAATAATTTTGCTTGGATGATTATACTTTTATTTTGTTTTGATTTGTTAATAGAAATTTAAAATAAAATAAAATTTACAAGCACTTTTGTAATTATGGTTTCTAAGTCTTGTATAAAAGAATAAAGAGTTAAACTTGATCCATTGTGAATATAGCGTTGTTAAGTCCCATAGTCATGCTCTTTCACCTCATTTTCCCTGTATAAGTAGTCATTCTATGTGTATTGAGATAATAAAAAATCATAACACCTGTGATTAATATCAAGGGTAAATTATTATTTTTTTAAGAACAACTTGGCTTTTGAGTATTTGTGGGTTTAGGGGAAAAAAATTAATTTATTTCTTTTTTAATAAAAAATTACAAAAATATAGTCGTTTTGAAATTAATTCCGAAAATATAGCAGTCAAACACGTCCACATGGAGCGTGTTCCAATAAAGAGAAACACGCCCATGTGGGGCGTGACCTAAGCGTGAGTCACGCCCACATGAGGCGTGACTAAGTTGGAGAGAGACACGCCTCATCTGGGCGTGACCGATGAGAGAGACACGTCTCATCTGGGCGTGTTTCACCAAGTGCTGCCACGTGTCACAAAAGTCAATAATTTTATCGTAAAACTTTAGAAGTCCATAACTTTTGACTCGGGTATCCGAATTAGGTAATTTTTTTTATTCCACATAATTTTTCGAAATCTACGTAATGACACCTCATTTGGCATATTTTGTCTCTCACAAAAAAAAATTGAATTTACAAGAATGATACCATAATTATTAAAAATGACATGACTTTGTTACCTTATAATTATTACTAAAAATAATCTAACATTTTTATAATCATGAACAAAAACTTAAAAATCAAAATAAAACGAAAAGCACTCACTTGACTTTTTAATATAAATTATTCGATATTCTGTCACCGACAGATGTTGACCGAATAAAATTATAAATTTCATAAAATTCTTCATTCAAACTTTTAATATATATCTCAATAACATACATAATTAACCTTATCATAACTTACCATAATCATAAAGATATTTATTATGAATGTTTCTAATCATAACAGTGGTTTTCTGCTTATTAATTTGAGTTTAAACGTTCTTATGGTATTATTATTATTGTAAATTCAATTTTTTTTGCGAGAGACAAAATATGCCAAATGAGGTGTCATTACGTAGATCTCGAAAAGTTATGTGGAATCAAAAAAAAATTACCTAATTCGGATACCCGAGTCAAAAGTTATGGACTTCCAAAGTTTTACGGTCAAATTGTTGACTTTTGTGACACGTGGCAGCACCTGGTGAAACACGCCCAGATGAGGCGTGTCTCTCTCCTCGGTCACGCCCAGATTGGGCGTGTCTCTCTCCAACTGGTCACCGTGTTTCACTGCTATATTTTCGTAATTAATTTCAAAACGACTACTTATTCGTAATTTTTTATTAAAAAAGCAATAAATTAATTTTTTTGTCACATAACTTGATCTCATGTGATTTTAAATATATCACTTAAATCATTATAATTACTGTGTGCATAATAATTATTCTATTTCCTAGCACTGTTTTTGAAAAGAAATAATTTTTTTTTATGTGTCTTGTAACAGTTTCTGAGGAAAAAAAATTTATTTAATAGCATGTTCTATTTTTATTCCAAGAATGATAATTTTATTTTATAACACAACAAATAATAGAATAAAAATTATTCTTATTAAACATAAAAGAACTGGAATCATCACTTTTCTTTTCATATGGTGTGGTGGCGATGACAGTGGTGGTGGTGTGGTGATGATGGTGGCGGTGACGGCGGCGACGGTGATAATGGCGATAATGGTGACGACAATGGTGGCGGTGGTCGTGGCATGGTGATAATAGTGGTGGCTGGTGATGGTGGTGGCGATAATGGCGGTGGTGACAGTTGTATGGTGGTAGTGATGGTAACGATGGCATCGTGGTGATGATGGTGATGACGACGATGGTGGTATGACGACGAATGCGACAATGGTGACGGTAGTCATGTTGGGGTGGTGGTGGTGGTAGTGATGATAGTAGTCTACGGTGGAGAGTGATTGAGAGAGATAAATATTTCTCATTTTCTGTCCGAGAACAAAAAAATAGAAATTTTTTATTTTTTTTCTGTTCCTCAGCACATAAATTGAATCGGTTCATTCTCGGGAAAAAAATAAATCGATTTTGTCAAACACTGTTTATATCAATTTCTAATCCATATGGTATCACTTAATTCGATATGGTTTCAAATTATATCACTTGGACCTAGTGGCGGACCTATTTAGTTTTTTATGTGTGCAAGTGCACACATAAATTTGGTCATACATTTTTTTTTTAGTAAAGAAGAGATATATTTTTTAATTATTTATGAGTGTCACTCAAAGAGCAATTTTAGTGGCTGTATTACCAGAAAAAAAGCACAGATATTAAGAAAGAAACACATCTTATTTACTGCTTATGTTATGTTTTAGTGGTTTTATATCATTAAGATGATTACTATTTTATGTTAAGTTCAAGTTTTCTTTTCTTTTGTTGTTTGAGGATTACATCCCTCATATTATATGAAATGAAATTTTTTGTCAAGTTATATAATATTAAAGAAAGTGAGATGACACATTATTCAATGAATTAATCTTGTCTTTTTCTTACCAGGACAAAAAATTTGGTTCAAGTAATATAAGAGATATAATTTTTTTTTATATTCTTTTTTTTAATACATTTAAAATTTTGTTTAAATTTTTTTCCGGAAGCACTGCCTCCAAATCTCCTCCACTAAATATTCGGACTAAATATGCACACATAAATAAAATTTTCAGGGCCCGCTACTGCTTGGACCTACAGTGGTTAGTGGTGAATCTAGAATTTTTTCAGTGGGGGGAGGAAATAAAAAAATCTATATTATAAATAAGAGTAAATACAATAAAATATGAACCTAATATAAAATACCTATATGCAGTCACATTACAAATCATTTTGTATATATATATATATATATATATATATATATATATATATATATATATATATAGGGTTTAATGGATGTAAAGTGACTGCACCTAAGGATTGGTGCACTCATATAAAATGTGAAAGCATTAAATACGGATAATAATAACCATACAAAGGTGGAAATAAATATAAAGCATAAATATTTGTAATCATAACCATACAAATGTGAAAATAAATATAATATTTTCATTTTCTACAATTAATTTTGAACGCAAACTTCCTTTATCCCACAAAAAACGGCGTAGTTTTTAGGTAACTGCACTAATGCTTATATGCAGTCACATTACAAATCATTTTGTTATATATATATATATATATATATAAAATGTTATCTCCGGCTACTAAATCATAACCGTACAAGGATGGATCAATGGTGATAAAGGAAGAGAAAAAAAATAGAATCATAACCATTCAAAGGTAAATCAATTAATATAAGAAAATAAATAAACAAAACGACATAGTTTTGGGGTTGCCGGAGATAAATTTGTCTCAAACTGCCAGAGACATATATATATATATATATATATATATATATATATATATGGATATGTTATTCTACCTACTCCCATCTTGCCTACCTTTTGCTTACTTCTTTCATTACCGTTGGATTACAATCTAATCCAACGGTTCATATTTACGAAATAAAATAACCCTTTTTTCTCCTCACTTTCTCCCACACCCTTTCTCTCTCCTCCCCTTTCTGTCATCCTCTACCCTATACTTATTTTTTTTCCTTTATCTCTGATCTCTGCCAAGGTGAACACGCGCAGAAGCATTATGCGATTCATCGACCACAGCATTTGAAATCATCGTCCTTATCATGTTTATTTATAGCAGTAAGTTGCGCTTGATTGGCTATTCATTCAAGATAGAAAGGAAAAATCAAATCGGGCGAACTTGTTCTATACTAATTGGAGTCGTTGAAAATTAGGCTCTGATAAACTCATTTTCGTGGATCACTCATTGCTGACAAGACCAACATATCTTGTTTTTTTTTTATTGTGACAAGGAACTCAAGCAGTTGGCGAAACTGCTTAGTGTTTCATTTTCATCCCCTTCTTTTCTTATGAAAGTAGGGGAATTTTTCATGGTGTTGAAAAGGATAAAATATGATACGAGTGAGACTAAGCCGTTACAAAAAGTATTTATCAAAGATATTTGGTGTTACCAATTCAAGTGTCAAAATAATCAATTTCCCTTGTGTAAGAACTCGGGTTCAAGTGTTCTCTTGGTAGCAATGAAGCTTGCTGTGGGGGACTTTTTGAAATGACAAAGGTGGATTGGATAAAATATGAATCCTTAAGGACGATGATTTCAAATGCTGTGGTCGACGAATCGCATAATGCTTCCGCATGGGTAGAGGAAAAAGAATAGGTATAGGGTAGAGGATGAGAGAAAGGGGGAGGAGAGACAAAGGGTGTAGGAGGAAGTGAGGAGAAAGAAAAAAAAGAAGTTATTTTATTTCATAAATATGAACCGTTGGATTAGATTGTAATCCAACGGTATTAGAAAGAGGTAGGCAAGATGGGAGTAGGTAGAATAACCTATCCCATATATATATAGAGAAAAACATTTCTCAAGCAACTTGAGATAAGTTTATCTCCGGCTACCCCAAAACTACGTCGTTTTATTTATTTATTTTCTTATATTAATTGATTCACCTTTGAATGGTTATGATTCTCTTTTTCTCTCTCTTCCTTTATCACCATTGATCCATCTTTGTACGGTTATGATTTACTATCCAGAGATAAGATTATCTCAAGCAGCTTGAGAAATGATAAGCTCATATATATATATATATATATATATATATATTGATTGCTACTTACTAATTAGAATTGCTTGCATTTATAATTATAAAAAAATGCTTTTAGTGATACATGACTCAAAGAATCTTGATGAAACCAACATGTCAGCAGCTTGAACTGTATTTTTGGAAGGGAACCCTGGTTTTGTTACTGACAAATAAACAACTACCACATTTCCTGTGTTCCACATCCAGTGCACTGCCAATGTCTTAAGTTGGCATTCTGTTAGGTTAGATAAAAAACCATAATACAAGTCACGTTACAAGCTCCTGGCAATGCAGCTTGCAGCATATGATTATCTATCTGAGCCACCATGCGTTCAACAGGTATGAAACATTGAGCATTTTTTCTCCCAAGGCCCAACAAAATGAACACCAAAAATAGAAAGAAGGAAAGACGCAGTTCACTTTTCATTACCAATTTACCCTTCTGTGTGTGACCATGAAACAACGCCTGATAGGTTCCCTTTCTCACTGAACGTTGCCTCCACCTTTTTTTTCCAAAGAAAAAAATTAAACAACAGAGAAACAAAGACGAATTGAACACAATCATAACATCGAACAAAGAACGAGAGATTGTGAACATAATACGTTATTCGTTAAGTACATAGTTGTTCATAATTTACTTTAGAAAAATAAATACGTTTTAAGTAAGTTAATCTAAACATGCGTATTTCTTAGTAAGTAATGTTTAGATTCTTTTATATTTGATTAGAATCTTTTTTTTTTAACAAATATAGATAATTAAAATAGTATAAATAGTTGATATAGAGATAAATTATTTAAAAAAAAAATTAAGAATGACACATGTTATTTAAGAAATAGTATTAAGAACTAGCAAGCATAAATACATTACACATATATATTTTTTATAAAATAAAACTTAAAGAAAATATCTAAGAGGAAAACATGTTTAAATTATATAGGAGATAGATATAGTCGTTCAGATAAATCTAAATAAAATATATCAAAAGAAGAAAAAGTATTTAAGCAGATCATAAAAATATAATTATTCAAAAAAGTAAAAATAAAATATAGAATAATAATAAAATAATATGTTATTCTTAAAGAGAGAATATAATAAAAGATCAAATATATTTTGAAAATAGATATTTTGATTTAATAGGTAAGGAAATGGATGACGCATGTTATTTTTAATTATTATTATTAAATTATTCTTAAATAAAAAAACACTTTCTATAAAATATCGATTTACAGATGATAAGAACAAGGGTCACCAAGAAACAGTTTTAATAAATAAATTTTTTTACTGAATTTTTAAATTTAAATAATCTAGTTTAAAAAACATATTTTTTAAGAGCCTGTTTATTTGTCCTTTTAAAAAAAGCAACTTTTATACATTTATTTATTTGAAAAGAGTTTTTTTATAAAAGTTAAAGTTATTTAAATTTTTTAAAAAAATATTGAGTTTATGAAAAAAAAAATTTGCTTTTGACTTCTATTTTTTTAAAAACTAAAATTTTTAACTTTTAAAAAATAGATTTTTAATTTTTTTATGACTTATGTTTTTTTTTCAAACTAGACATTCAAACAAATTTACAGAAAAAAGTGTGTTTTTTTTTAAAAGAAAAGGTTCATCCAAACATGCCCGAGCAAATTTATTTAACTCGTTCATATTGTTACGAATTTTATTCCCATAAAGCTTAGGTAGATGAACTCAATATAACACGTGTATAACAAAAAATGTTAGAATATTACAATATATAATTTTATTTGAATATACATGAATTATTTTTAAATTTTGATATATGACACTATGCTTTAAACATACCAATATGAACTATGCTTTAATTCTTATTTAATTTATTTTGGTCTTTTACATCACAAAAATCTTAAATTTTATTAAGATCAAAAATAAAATCGATAAGTTCAGCTTGTTTTTCTTTTTGGTTAAAAATATAAAGAAATATTACTCTCATTTTACATGAAATGATTACATCATGTTATCTTACTTCGAGAATTTCACCCACTTTTTTTTTTTTTTTTATCTTTTAATGATGAGCTCCACATTACTTCTCTTTATAATATAGAGAACTACTCTCATGTAAAATGAGAATAACATTCCCAAAAAATATAAGATGATAAAGTATAGTTTCTTCTGTGTCTAATTTATTTAATATTTAATTTTAACCCGACTATTGTTGAATATGATTCCAAGTCAGTTTTTCAAATTTCTAGTAGAACAGGTTTGAAAACTTTAGTTGACTCTGATATCCCAGAGAGTGGTATAACTAAACTCTGGTTGGGCTGAAACCTGGGCCAAGGACGCCGAAGGCTTAAAGAAACGTAGCATTAGGAGATAGGTTCAAATAGATCTTTTAATAGTCCCAAGCCCAAGTAACCTAACTAAAAAAGGAGCCTCAAATAAGATGACACATAGGTATCGCTAACTAGTTGCTAATCGTGTTATGCGTCTTTATATCTTATATAAAAACGTTTTAGGTAAAAACTGAATAAAATGGAGAAAAAAAACAAACGTGCAAGACAAAATCAGAATATAAAACTTTTGGTAGGACTGAGAGACTCATAGATACCAGTAGAATATGCTTTTATGACGAATATAGCAGCAAAACTCTACCTTCCGTTATCCTTCCTCACCAAAAACTGGTTAACAAATGGTAAGAGAAAGCTTCAAGCAAAGTCACTGATACAAGTTGAAAAAATAAGGGGAAAAAAAAAAAAAAAAAACTAAGTAGGAGACGGTTTGGGGAGGTTTATGAAAGGGTTTAGGTCTGATCTACCAACTGGTGGTTAGGGATTGAGCTCCTTAACCAAACACTTTGCCATCCTATAGAAGAAACAAGATGAAGACCTAACAGTAATCACAATGATAACATGTGAAGCATAATCTGGAATTAATTACTGTTGAATTTTCAATGCATGTGTACCAAAACAAAAGCAAGAAGCAAAGCAACCTAAGTTTGAAAGATGGAGATTTTATTGTCAGACTGAAAGTTGATAAGTTTGTTATGGTCTTGACTCTTGGAAGGTTTTTTTTGTTTTCCTTAAATGTTGTTTATGTTAAGTACATTCGATTTTAAGCATTCTATGAATGCATTTTCATAAGGTTTTAGTTGTCACTTGGCTAAATGTCTAGAATTCAAGTCTTCATAATGAAAGAAAATAATATAAGGAGAGTCGCTACCAATACGAGTATGATAAGTGATAATGTTCAAATCAGATAAATTAACTCAGATACACAAAAAAAATATTTTTATGTTAAATTATTATTTATTTTTAACTTTTGAGAACATACTAAAATTATTTTTTTTATTTTGTTCAAAAAAATTCTAATGATCACAATTTTTTGTAATTAAAAAATAATTTTTTATAAAAACATCCATGTATAGCGCATAATTTTTTATTTTATTATCAGAATTTATTTTTTAACTTCCAAGAAAAAATTAATATTATTTTTTTAATTTTTTTCTAATTATCAAAAAAATTAGGCATATTTTTATTTAAAAAATTCTTTTATCTTAAAAAAAAAAGCATAAACAAATCCAAGTGCTTGTACTAATTCTAAAAAAAAGGAATAATATTTGCATATATCACAAATTCTTTAGATTTTATGTGAAAGCTGTTATACATTATATATATATATATAAACCTTTAATTAGAGTATCTAACTAATTATCTTTTCTAAAGTTTAAATTTAAATTTTATTCTTAAAAGTGTAACTTGCTTATCGTTATATCAAACCTACATTAGTAGTCATTGCAAATATTTATTCTCTACATAAATTTTTTTAATGGTACAAAAAAAATTATTTTAAAGTTGAATAACAAAATTATATGAATTACTCTCGTCGTTTTAAAATAATTTATGATTAAAATTTTGTACATGAATTGAAGAAGTCATTAAATAGTTTCAATCAGAATTTAAGAATTTAAAATAACGATTATTTAGAAAGCGAGGGAGGAAAAAGGGTGATGATTAATTGCCCTGTTATGAATCAGAGGAGTTACATTATTGATTCACACTTTGATCTTTAGTTTATTAAAATTTGGTACTTTGGTGTGAACATAGTCTGAGGAACATTTGAAGCTGCTCCCAACAGTGATTTTGCACCAATCCCAAAGCAGAAAAGACAGATAACATCACATAACATAACAATAACATAAATAGAGACTTATGTCAACTCCGCTACACTCTTCTGCGCCAATTCCTTTTCCCTCTTCCCTTTTTTTCTCTCTTATCTCTTCTCTCCATCTCTCTCTCTCTCTCCTATTTTGTACTCTAAAGTTCACTCCTTTTCTGATCGGAACTCCTTCGCTCACAAATTCTCCTTGCTGGAGATGAAGCTAGGCATGCCCCACTTTTTCTCTGGTTAAAGTGGTAATTTTGGCTTTTCTTCTATGCCCTCTTATCATTAACTTACTGAACACAAAGTGCTGCTCTTTGCTTTAACTGTTGCACTATATCTCTTTGGTTTTGGTTCCAAAGAACGAGAAACACACAGAGTGTGTTTTCCCTGGTCCTCTCTCTCAATCTTGTTATCATCAACTTGTGCTTCTTGTTCTTGGGTACTTATCCTCTGCAACCCGGAGTAAGTACTTCTCCCTGGAGTCTATTCCTTTATATCATTTTGATTTTTCTTCTGTGTGTCTCTTTGATGGGAAAGAAAAGACTTTTTTTTTTTACTCCGGGTAGTTGGTTCTTTTTTGTTTTTTATTTTTCTGGAATATAGTGTTGAGAAAGGAAAGTTTGGTCCTCAGTGCATCTTCCTCTTTCGAAATCATCACTTGTTTTTTTTTTTTTTGTTTTTTTTTATTTTGGCAGGGTAACTATGTATACCCAGATGATAAATTTGGTTAAGACAACCTTTACTTGAATGTGGGTTTATTTAGTGGTGGGTAAGTCTTCATTTGTACATCATTCACGTAAATGGGTTTGAGGGGTTCTTTTCCATATCCCTTCAATTTTACAGCATATGAGTGAAGCAAAAGTTCAATATAGGATTGGAGCTTTGTTTCCCTTTTTCATTTTATTGGCGTAAAAATGTCTGTTTTGATTTCTCTTTTCTTCTTTTTGATGTTTAATTCTTTTGTGTAATGCCAGGTACGCCTGAGATTGAAGATCTATAATTAAAGCTTGGTGTTGGTGGCAGGAAGTGGGAGAAAACTCCTATTGTAATTAAGAGATCATCTTTGACAAACTCCTAATAGTTCTATTACTACATAAAAATCTCTGATCAGGAGGCATTCGACTTCTGTTTCAACTTACAGTATTGGACAATCCAAACTCTGCACCAACCAGCAATTCTGTGACTTTTAGGAATCAGTAAAGTTCAGACAGCTTTTGTCTCATTATTGAACAAAATAGATTGTCTGTGTTAGTTTACTGCTTTTACTTATCAAAGCGGCACCTTAATCTGATTGAGAGTATCAAGCATTGGGATTCAACTGTCCTAAAATTATGGCAACTTATTACACAAGTTCAAGTAATCAAAGAGATGCCGTGCCTATGCTCTGTCTTAGGGAGCCTTTGCCTAGTTCGTATACTGAGACACCAGTTCTTCCAAGCAATATGACATTATATATGAGCTCTGGTTCATATTCAGAAGCATTGTCTGGTACTTCTCAGCAGCAAAATAATTGCTTTGTGATTCCATCAATAGGTGCTTCACATTCCACTCCTGAACGGCAAGAAATCTTAGCAAATATTGGGGGGTTCCAAACTGGGGTTCATGATTTCAGTGCATGGAGGGAGGGTAGAAATGACATGTTAGTCAGACAACAACCTATGGATGGACAGAACTTGCAGGGTCAGGGATTATCTCTCAGCCTTGGAACCCAAATACCCTCAGGAATACAAATGCCTTCTCTCCATGATAGGAATCATAATTTAAGTTTTGATTCGTTTTTGGGTACTAATCCATCAATTTCAGGTAATGAGGCCTATAAAAGTGGCTCATCTATGGATGAATGTATGAGACATTCTGAAAATTTTCCACCTGGTTTATCTGAAGCTAGTCAAGATTTGAACAGGGGGGATTTTTCCTTCCATGGAATGTCCAGTGCTGGAAGAACGGTTCCTAATTCCAAATACCTCAAGGCAGCACAACAACTGCTTGATGAAGTTGTTGACATCCGAAAAGCTATGAAACGACCTGATATGAAAAGTCATAGCACACATGAGGACTCTAAGAAGAATTCCAAGGAGGATGATGAACAACTAGAGAATGAAAGATCTTCTGCAAATGGAGTGCCTAATTCTCAAGGTTCAGCTTGTAACTCCTCTTCTGAGCTTTCACATGCTGAAAAGCAAGATCTGCACAACAAGTTAACAAAGCTTTTGTCAATGTTGGATGAGGTAAAACCTATGTTATGTAGACTTCCACTCTTTTATATCTGTGATTTCTTCAAACAGTTGACCATGACCACATGTATCTTTAAAATCACTGTAATGTATCTTAAAAGAAAAAATCTACATTTTCTTAAGAGTGTTATAAATGGTTGTAACCTTCCAAGTTGAATATAAAAAACACCATCTTAATGTGGTTGTGTTTCAGTGTCTTCATTTGTGAAATGAACGCAAGCTTGAGTATGATAAATAGGATTGGTTTTCTAAAAGAGAGTTATAAGTGGTTGTAACCTGCCAAGTTGAATGTTAAAAACTTCATCTCTCCTGTGTTTGTGTGTGTCAGTGTCATCATTTGTTAAATGAACGGGGGCATAAGTGTGATAAATGAGATTGATTTTCTTCCCTTGACAGTATATAATTTATGTACGTTCTATTCTGTGTATGGATCAGTATTTCAACAGTGGTAGTTCGTTAAGATCCTTAGTATGCAAGAGGAAGATATAGCTGCAAATTTTGGATCTATTTTGTGCTTTTGCATACTGACTTGGGATGTGCATGAAGGAATTTAAATTCCAGTAATATCTTTGCAACTGATAATATATTAATATCTCTTATGAACAATATCTATTTGATAACGAACCTCTCCTGGTATGTGATCTTGAGCAGGTGTCCATAATATCTCGTTCACTTTTTCTTTTAATGTCGAGTAATTTGACAGTTATTGTAAATTTCTTTGTGATCATGTAAAAGCATGTCAAAAACAGAGAGCAGCATAATCTGTGTAGATGACATCGAAGTCGAACTAATAGCACAGTACACTCTTTCATGTCTGCTCCTTTTTGTTGCTGCAACAAAGAAGGTAGGGGAGGCATGTGATTAATAAGTAATTAAAGGCAATGTTTTGTGGCAAAAAAAACTCTGAAGATGGTCTGGCATGGCCCAGGAAACCCGAGCTTCTTTGGAAATTGCATAATAATTTCTCTGATTTTTCATTCTTGTGTCTAATCACTTCTGCTAGAAAAATTCTTGTTGGGAAAAAGAGTGCGTCTTTATGATGCCGAAGCGAAGTAAAAACAAGAGATGGAACATAATAATTTTCAACATGAACAAACCTTCAAATGACGAAGTGAAAAACCACAAGACCATAGGTCCAAATCTTCCACTATAACAATAGTAGAATTACAAAAAAATGTTCTTCCCTAGTATACCACTAGAGGATTACACACAAATCTTTACCCTCTCAAAGGATGGAATACAAAGTTTATCTCTCATAAAGGAGGAATACTTTCTCTTCTTAGGAAGAGGAATTCTAACACTAACTAGTGTTCTTCTTTCTAGTTTGAGGGGATGACATCTCTCAAACTCTTCACTCGATGGTGACTATCTTTCTTTCATGGAGGATTGCTCCACCTCACCCTCATGGAGAATTGCACTGCCTCAACTTGTTGATGTCATCCCTTTCCCTATTTATAGATGGCTAGGAGGGCTATCTTCAATGCTCTAGATTCTTCTCCATTTAATGCGGAGGATTTGAATACAACCTTTCTTCCATGAAATCTTTTCATTTTTCCAAATGCATAGAAAGTTAGAAACTTGAGAAGACACAAACCTTTTATAGTTCATTGATGTATCTAATTAAGGAGAAATAACTAACAATTCTCAATGAAGGAAAGAGATATTATTTTTCTGTTGAGACTTAAGATGAGCAGCTATTCAATATTAATGAGGTTATACGGTCACACTTTCTTCTTTCAATTCTCTCTCCCACTCTCTTTTTTATTTTTTATTTTTGGGGGAGGTGGCGCAAAAGTTGGCTGTCACATATGATGTACATCCACCCTTGGGGCCATATTATTTTATTTACCTGATTGCATGTTATGAGTAAATCATGTGCTACCTCTTAAATTTTTGATTTAGTTAGAACTAATTATATGTCCTCTCTTTTTTATCTTTTATTGTTTGATGGATGGATTTCACTGGCACGTCAAAAGTAAATTCACATTCGTAGGTTCTTGTTTTTGTGTTATTTAGCACATAAGATGATGTACCAGATGCCAATTTTATAGTCATTATCCATAAAGTTGATTGAGTGACCAAGATTAACATGCATTATGCACTTCTTCATAGCAACAAACTTTTTTTGAGATGGTTTAATGGCCACCTGTCTATTGCTGCAGGTTGACAGTAGGTACAAACAATATTATCATCAGATGCAGATTGTGGCATCATCATTTGATGTGATAGCAGGCTGTGGGGCAGCTAAACCATACACAGCACTTGCTCTTCAAACCATTTCATGCCATTTTCGGTGTTTGCGTGATGCAATTACTGGCCAAATCAGTGCAACACAAAAAAACCTTGGGGAGCAAGATGCTTCTGGTAATAATAAAGGAGTTGGAATGTCAAGACTTAGGTATGTGGACCAACAGATCCGGCAACAGAGGGCTCTTCAGCAGCTTGGCATGATGCAACATACATGGAGGCCACAAAGGGGGCTCCCAGAAAGCTCTGTTTCAATTCTTCGTGCTTGGCTGTTTGAGCATTTCCTTCATCCGTAAACCCTCACATATCAACCTTGGTCTTCTTTTTTTATTTGTAGCTTTTTGAGTTCATTCCAAGACCTTTATGCTTATTTGATCTAATTGCCATTTTCTATTTTTGCTAGCTATCCAAAGGATTCTGATAAGATCATGCTAGCAAGACAGACAGGCTTGACCAGAAGTCAGGTAGAACAATAAAAATATGTTTTTAGCAACATGCTTAATAGATTGTGTTCATTTTAAGATGAAAAATAAATAGTAATTTTTTATTTGTTGCTAGAAATTACTGATTAAAGGAATTCTAGATGATGATGTTTTGATTTTTCTAGTGACAGCTGTGTCTGATGACTAAACATCACCAGCATTTGTAATGATAGCTTTTGCTTGAATTAGGTCTCAAATTGGTTCATAAATGCGCGGGTTCGTCTATGGAAGCCTATGATTGAGGAGATGTACAAGCAAGAGATTTGCGACGCTGACATAGACTCAAGTTCTTCATCTGAAAATGCATCCAAGGTAACAAAAAGTGATGTCAAGACCTCCAATGAGATGTGCGATGATTCGCAGCACTTTCAAAGTTCAATAGCCAATAAGAATTACAGTGGTGGACAAACTAAAGACCTCAGATCTTCATCTGATCGAGGTCTCGACACAGAAATCATGGCTTCCACTGGTTCAGCTAGTCTACAAAGCATAGGTCATGAGGCTGAAACTGAGCATAGGTTAGGAAAGCAGACCGAGGAGCAAAGGCCAAACTTCTATGATTGTGGTCTCTTCCCAGATGACACAGTTGTTCAGCCTGGTGGAACTAATGACAGGTTTATGACGTGCCAAATGTCGGAGTTTGGGAGGTTCAAGTCAGGAAGTGGAGTGTCTCTAACATTGGGTTTGCAGCATTGTGAAGGAGGTAACTATTTGGATGGTGAGACCCATCTTAGTTTGGTTTCCATGAAGGAGGATGACATCTACAATGCAGCTGCAGCTTCTAACATAGGAGCTGAGACAGCAGAACTTGAGTGCATCAGTGCTGGAAACCAACAACAAAGGTTCAGTTCTCCCCATATGTCACATGATTTTGTAGTATGAAAGAGACAATTTCATTTTACAATGCTTGACGGTGATAGTCATAGCCTTAAGGTCTAAGACGAAAACAGTGTTATGATATCAAGAAATTTATGAGAAGATATATACGTCTTATGGTTAATAATGTATAAGGAAACATGTATAATTAGGTCTATACCTGCATTGAAGAAACATACGGTAATGATTTTCTCAAATAAGGGAATTGCCATGGTAACAAGGTTTTTGTTTTTATTTTATTTAATTTTATTTATATTACTTAATGATTTTTTTTTTAAAAATACAATTAAGCAGCCCTCGTTCTACTTAACTATCTTAGCTTTAAAATAAATTTCCACATTTAAGTTACACGTGTTCAGTTTGAAATTATTGTTTGGTAAATATAATTAATTAATGAGTTTGATTTAAAAAATGATAACTGTTGATTCGCGAAAATCAACGGTTAAGATGTGTAGTAACATTATTTGGTTGTCACAATTACTTAAAAAGTTTAAATTTTATAATTTTTGTACACTAAGTTTTGTCTGACTAAATTTTGATATATTATGTTAGCGTGAGCTAAACCTAATTCAGGTTGATCCTCTCCATTTTTAACCAACCCAAGTTTGCTTACAACTTGAAATCATCTCATGTTAGTGATCATTACAATTTTAAGTTTGATTTTATGAAATAAAAATAAAAGCCACATGCTTCCCATTAACAAAAATTGAATTTAATTAATACATTATCAATATAAATTTTTTAACTTTATTATCTAATTAAAACTCAAAAAATTTCAATAGTATTTGTTAATAAAATAAAATAATTTACTTACTGAATGAATATTTTAGATGCCTAAGCAATGCAAATCTTTTTGTAAAATGACCAACAATTTTTGTCCTGCTTGATGGGAATTTAGACAGTTTTAAGGTTAAAAAAAAAAACCGCAAATGGACTGAAATCTGAATGAACTATTGCACTCCAATTTTGCATTTATTAGGAAATTTGGCTATTCTGTTTTTTTTTTGGGTACAAATTGGCTATACTTTTGGTTGCTGTAGTTATCATTAAATCATTAGTTTTCCCTTTTAGATAGAAATATTTGTTAATTATTATTTCAATCTCTATTTCAGAAGTTAATTGAAGAGAATAAGATTGTTTAACAGGATCATAAAATTATTAAATTGAAAGTAAGAATCATAAAAGTAATATGAGATCTTAATATATTTTTCTTATGTCAAGAATCATAAAATTTCCAAGACTAGGCATTAGATCATTGTTCAACAGGATCATACTCAATTCTGATATTATATTAGAATTAAGAACGGATTTGTTAAATATAAAATTATTCACATATATATTTTGCTCGAGACTTCAAGATTTTGAAATAGCTAATTCATGACATGTTATTAAAACTTCTCCGATAAAGTGATTACAAATTTAATCCTTGTCACCTAGATTTTTTTTGAATAAAAGTAAATTTCAACGCAATATAAAAACAAACATGTTCATGACAATTTAATCCCTTTTAGTGACTTATACACCGGTCATACTCTGTGTAATTCTGAAAAGTTATTTTTTTTTTCACTTTACATGTCAGTGATGTGACCAAGAAGAGAGTAAAAAAAACAATTTTTCAGATTTACACAAATTATGACGGGTCATACTTTGTGTAAATCATCTAAGAGGACACAAGACACAACTTGTGTCCTTTTAAATGATACTTCTTTTTTCCATTATTAAATTGGGATAACATGAAATATGTGAAGAATGTGTGTATTATAATTTCTCCAGTAGTATGGCAAGAAAATTAATGGGCAAAAGGAACAAAATTAAAGATAGATTTTGATTTCAATTTTCTCTACTGAATTTGTACAATGTATAGAAACGGCATAAAAACTTAAAATAATAATTGGGTTAGATATATGGGTATATGCAGATTGGATCATAGAGTTGGAATTAGGAAATTGAAAAACTAGGCATTGACGTAAGGGGTAGTGAATTGAGTGCAACTGGGTGCCCTTCGACACGGAGAGGGAGGAAGATTGCGCAATTCCTTCCTGTGGGAATGTTTCTTCCTTTTCTTCGCATCATGTTTTTTTGGTTTCTTCAAATCCTCCACGGAATGCACATCTGCTAGTATGCAAGCAAATGATCTTGATTTACCCGAGTAATACCTTGACAATCCTCTCCTGCTTACATCATGTACAAACCATAATTTAAAACCAAAAATAAATAATAAATAAATGAAAACTAAGATGGATTTATTATTATTATTATTTTCCTTCTTTTTATTGTAAATGAATGCTCTTACTTTTGTGGAAAACTGGTTCCAAGCGTACCCATGGTGAATATCAAGTTGTCAATTTCTTGCTCCATTGAACCGGGAGGGAGAGGAAGATTAAACAATTGCACTAGTTTAAAATGCTGATTGTGATTGTGAGATTCTATAGAGAGTGAATTATATAGGAGAAAATGTTAACTCCAACCATATATTAAATGGCATGAGAAGGTCATTTGTTAAGGATAGGGGTTGGTTTTGAATCTCTCAAATCTGCACCCTGGTGTATGTAGATACATGGTTACGACCACATCCTTGTCTACACTTCCTCTCAATCATTCAAGATGCTAGTATTTTAAGGGAAATGCATTTATATGAACCTATGCCCTCCTTTCACCTCATGCCTCATTATTCACCTCATGCCTCATTTTAGGATGTTGCTATACCAGCGCCAACATAAAAAATGTAGACCAATATAGAAGGGGGTAAGTAGAGGAGGGTCATACAACCATCCATTTTAGAGAGTATGAATATTGAAAAGAGATAAAGCAGACAAAATGACACATTTGGGCAATGGTCAATTGGTCATATACTCATATATATAGTCTTTCCAAAGGCATTATTAATTATTTGTATATTAGTGCCCTGCTCTGGTTTATGTCTAAACTTTAGACCTATCTTCACGCTCTAATAAAATTGGACAGCTATAAATTATGGATAACGATTTGCGTGGCCCTTCGGTGTCAGAATCAGAGAGATTATGCTAATTTTTTAAAAACTCCAATAATTACTTATTTAACGTTATTAATCCATGTTTCATCAAACATGTTAAAATTTTGTTTTGGTCAAAATAAAGAATTATGAGGGTTTAATGTGTGTCGTTTTAAAAGATACAAAATTATATTTTTTTAACAGTTATAACTATGTATTACGGATAATATATAATTATGATATAAAAATTATATTTTTTTTTATAAATAAAATATAATTTTAATATTATAATTATATATTACTCGTAATATATTATAACTGTTAAAAAGACATGGTATCATGTCCTTTTACAAAACTTTTTTCCAAATTCTAATACATATTATTCTATTATTAATTTGATTGTTTGATTCTCTCCGATGGCGTATCAAAAACATATTTTCTTTAATTGTTTGAGAAAGATGTGTATCATTTTAAAGGATATAAAATTATATCATTTTAAGTGAGAGAAAGAGATAGATAAAAGAGAAGAGAGAATGGACAAAAAAAATATAAAAGTATGGGGTTCCACCTCTTTGTGAGAGTAAAAAGATATAAATTGTATCATTTAAAAGTATAAATATTTTTTCCTAATTATTTTACCGCCACCTGACTTCAACAAAAGGAATCATTTTCAATATTCTTTTCTCAAACAATCTTGGAAATCTGTGCTATTGGGCGTTGGCATTGAATTAGTTCTCAATCAAACAATTCTAATGTGCACGACAATTATTCTGATTCTTGGCATTGTTTCTGAAAAGAAATGATTCTTTTCTATTTCTGTGTCTTGGAATAATTCTGAGAATCAGAATTACGTTTGTTAACATATTTTATTTGTATTCCGAGAATCAGAATTACGTTTGATAACATATTTTATTTTTATTCCGAAAATTAGAATTACGTTTGATAACACAATAACTATTTCTTTACTTTTGTTTATAGATTTCATCAACTGTGTAAAATAGCAAATGACAATAAATTGTAACCGAAATGCCAAATTTTATATTTAAAAAAATTATCTAAAAATTTATAATATTTTATTATATAGTTTTTTTAAAAAAATGTGTTATCATCAAGAAATTTATAAATCAGGCTTCCCGCAACTACCTTCTCCAAAATGCTTCCACAGTTCCACTGGTTGAACAACACTGGGAATTTTGTGCTGAAAAGCTAAATTGAAAATTGATGCGGTATCTAAATACCAAGTTGTAAACTGGTTTAAACTCCTCCTTTTAAGCCCCATTCGTAGCTTGAAATCATTCAGTAGAATTGGATTTTAAGAAATTTTACTTTTCTTACAAGTTTTTTGAAAATGCATGAATTTTTTAAGACTCCAATTTTTGTTTTTGTTTTATGATGATAATGGACTGGAATTGTGACTGCTGCTAATGATTCTACAATTGAATATGTGCAGGGTCTATGATTAAAATTTAAAAATATATAACCATAATTTTCCATTAATGTTGCTAGTATACAAATATGATTTCAGACTGGGGACAAATGCAAACCAGTTGGTAGCTGTGGCATTCTACAGACTACAAAGGGAGCTTGCTAAAGATGGTAGAGAACCAAACAAGGTAGCTGTGGCATTCTCGTGAAGGAATAGAAAAAGACGTTGAAGGAGACGAAGAACTTCAGCCGTGAAAACTGATTCTCGTGAAAACTGAAGGGAGGGGTGATATGGTTGAAGGCCTGTGATGTTTGGTGTTCGTGTGTGAGTGGGTACGAAGAAGTGAGAGATTGAGGGAAAACTTGGAATAGAGAAAACTGATTCTGTTTATGTGTCCTCGATCAAAGCAGAAATTTTTTGATTTTTTTTTATTCCCTAGCACAAAAAAATAAATCGATTTTACCAAACGAGTTTCTCATTCATTTTTTATTCCTGCGAATTGAAATTAAAAAAAAAACTCATTCCGGGAAGGTTGTCAATGCACACCCTTAGAATCGATTGCAAATGAAATTTTATGACAAATGCAAATAAAAAAAAGTTACATTAAATTTAGAGAGGAAAAGAAATAAATATAATCTCCACATTCAACTAGCTAATAGTTTGTATTTATTTATTTTTTTAAAAAATTATCATTAATATTTAAGTATTTTTTCCTGCCAAAGCTAATATGAAAAATATTATAAACTGAAGGCGTGTTATATTTCTTTTTGAAGAAGATTAAAAATTAAGTTATAAGTTACAAGTTTAATTTTTGAAAAACTATTTGAGAGAAAAATCTTATTGTTGAATCTGATTCAATATCTGCAATCATTATTCTCTCTAAAAAGGGTGCTGCAACCCGTGAACCTCATTTGGTAGTTCAGATATGGACTTGGTTACAAAAAGATTGGCGAGTCTGTTTAGTCTACACATAAAAAGAAGGCAACTATTGTGTTGACTGCCTGACAAACTATGCTCTTGATAATCCTAATGCCCCAAATATGTCTATTTTCTGTTATCTCCTTTTCAGATTCAGTCTGTTTTTATTACTGATTTAGCTTCTATTTTTAAGAGTTCGTACAGCGATTATTTTGTAGTTTTCTCTGCTGATTTTTATTACAGCATACCAAAAAAATTTTTTTGAAAGAGGAGAGTTATATTACAAATATTTTGTTTACAAACTCAACTATATATTTCAGATAATATATACTTAGGTGTTTGTATTTTTTAGAATACATAATTAAATTTATAATAAAAATTTTGTAAATATAATCTTTCCGTATTCGAAACTGATTTAAAGTCTCTGTTATATGGTTGAGTGAGGATGGTTTCTCTTTTATTTGTAAGATTATTAATATATGAATAATAATAAGGAAATTAATAAAAAAATAAAAGTAAAAATCAAAATATTCATGGAAGGAACAACAATATTATTACAAGATTTATCGTTAAAAAATAAATTTACACAACAAAAATCAAGATTTAATATATGAACAAAATCTTTTTAAAAAAATGATAATGCTGCCACTCTATGATGCCCCGACATTGACACGAGACACGGGACACGACACGATCTATGCTAAAAACTTTAATGCATTAATATAATATAATATATCATGATAAAAAAAACAAAAGAAATGAGTAAAAATATAGGGTTTTATAAGAGTTATGTTGTAGGAAAAGTGATTGTGTAACGTTATATAGATTCGTTTTGCGTACCGTAATTTCTTTTTTTCTTTTTTATTTAAAAAGTGTGGGTCCCACAAAATGTTATGTGTGTAAAAAAGTTTGTTGTGTCATATTAAATGACAAATGCAAAACCCCAAAAATATAATATATTTAACATTTTAATTTAGAGTAAGATTATACTTACTACCTATTTTTCTTATTACCTCTTATTACCAAATCTTAACCGTTGATTTCCGTCAATCTAACAGTTATAATTTATTACAAATTAATAATTAATCAATAAGTATAACACCATAAATTACGACCGTTAAGTTGACAGAAATCAACGGTTAAAGTTTTACATTAAGAGTAGTATAACCTCTCACTCTAATTTATTGTCCATTTAAAATGTAGGTTGGTTGCTTGGGCGGGAAGTGAAACTGTCCAATTGTGATTGGCGAAGAAGAAAGAGTAGCAGCGATCGCAGTTGAGAAATGTCGAGCATGAGACAAAGAGCTATACAACATCGTCTTGCATTGATGAAGCATCACAGAGAGCTCCTCTCCTCTCATAAGTTCTTTCACTACACACTCCGAGCAGGTCACCTCTTAATCCAACACCAAACCCTATTTCTTTTTCAATTACCACTTTTTTTATGAAAAATAAAATAAAATAAAAATGTATTCTTCATTTGGTTCGATAAACTTGCTATATCGATGTTAAATTTTTTTACAATGTGGTGTTTCAGTAAATTGATTTATTTGGAATTATATTGTTCTCAGAAAGAGAGAAATTGCAGACTGTAAAGAAGGATTTCGCGAAAACTGAAAATGAATTGAAGTTCCTCCAGAGTGTTGGCCAATTCGTTGGTGATGTTCTAATGCCTCTTGACAATGAACGCTGTAAGCATAGTTTGTTATTGCCGTTTTCCATGTTTCTAAGATCGAGTTACTATGAATGCAGCTGTGTTAAAATTTGGGAGGGAGAGCTTTGCCTTCTATGTGATCAAATCGGACTAGTTGAGTAATTGATGAACTGATTGATAATATAAAAAAGAAAAAGAAAATCAATATTATGTTGTAGCAAGCGAGTGCAAAGTGATTTTCGTTCTAGATTTTTCACCTTCCAATTTTCACTTAATCGATTAAGCAAGCAAAACCTAAATTTATGCTTTGTTGTATTATTTTTGTAAACTCTATTTCGTCTGTTCTCTTAGTCATAAGTTGGGAGATTGATTAGAGATGATAATTTAAGCAGCGCCATATTATTGGAATCCTTTCAGTTATAGTTAAAGTGTGTGGTAGACGAAGATGTGTTGTTGGCTGTAGTAATAAGGTGGTCAAGGAGAAGCTAACTGCAGGAACTCGGATTGTGCTGGAAATGACTACGCTAACCATTATGAGGATTCTTCCTCGCAAAGTATATATCCATCCCTCATCTACGCTTGGATAATTTGTTTTCTGACTGATTACCATTCTACGTTCCTGACATTATTTTTGTATTTTATTCACCATTTGACAGGTTGACCTGTTTGTGTATAATATGCTTCGTAAATATCCAGTACATGTTAGTTACTCTGTAGTTGGGGGGCTTTCAGATCAGATTCGAGAACTCAGGGAATCAATTGAGCTGCCTCTAATGAATCCTGAGCTTTTTCTTAGGGTTGGAATCAAACCCCCTAAGGCATGGCTGTTCTGTCAAACATTTGTATGACTTAAGATTAACGCTTCATTAAAGGAAAAAGAACTGGATTTTTTTTTTCTTTTCTTTTCTTACAGGGTGTTCTTCTTTATGGACCTCCTGGAACTGGGAAGACATTATTAGCAAGAGTAATTGCCAGCAATATAGATGTTAAATTCTTAAAGGTTCTATTCTGTTTTTTATGCTCTGCGTACTAAATGCTTGATGTGGCATTCTACTCATAATTTTACTTTTTTTTCCAGGTTGTAGCTAGTGCTATAAATGTTAAGTATGTTGGTGAAGGCGCAAGACTGATTAGGGAAATGTTTCGATATGCTCGCGATCATCAGGTAGTAAGAACTTCCATTGCATCCGAAAGGAACTTTTGTTTTCAATACCTATTTAGAATTGATTTTTACTGTTTCCATCCTTTTGTTTAGCCTTGCATCATATTCATGGATGAGATTGATGCTATTTGTGGACGGCGCTTGCGTAAGGGCACAGGTGTTGATCGTGAAATTCAAAGAACCCTCATGGAGCTGCTTAACCAGCTGGATGGATTTGATCAGCTTGGACAGGTGATTTCCCATTCTATGTTTATTGTTCATAACATGTAGGAGATCTGCACTTGGTTAGAAAATCGACTCCATGTATTTTTTTTTTCTAAATATGTCGGCTCAACTAGTTTGAGATAAAAGGTGATGTTCACGTTGATGTTGATATTTTATCTACATTGTTTCCATATATATATACTAGTGGTTATGTTGGATGTTGTGTCTAGGTTAAAATCATTATGGCTACAAATAGGCCAGATATTCTTGATCCAGCCCTTCTTCGCCGTAGTCGTCTTGATCGGAAAATTAAAATTCCATTACCAAATGAACAGTCAAGGATGGAAATCCTCAAAATCCATGCTGCTGGAGTTGCAAAACATGGTGAAATTGACTATGAAGCAGTTGTTAAGCTTGCTGAGGTAAATTAAGGATACCTATGCATGTCAAAAGTATTTCATATTCTTTTCCTTATGATTATGTAATGTATTGACTGCAGGGGTTCAATGGTGCTGATCTTCGTAATGTTTGCACTGAAGCTGGGATGGCTGCAATTCGTGCAGAACGTGATTATGTAATTCATGAAGATTTCATGAAGGTAAGGTGCTTCCATTTGATAACACTAAGTAGATCCTACAAATTGTTGTAAACTTATAAAAGGAATGGTTATGTTTCATTGGGTGCTTTTAGTAGGTTTTCATAGGTAAAATATAACGCAGTATCAGTAATTTCTGTCAGATCATATTGAAAGGTAGTTATTCACTTTGCAGTAAAAGTGTATTTAGGGAATCAAAACTCCCCTCAATACATTGAAAAGCTTAAGTAGTATTTGGCTAGCAATTTGATTGCAAACGATAGAGTTAGGGCTCTAATTAGCAATTTTTCAAGTGTCTGTCTATTTCAAATGCCTTGTGTTTAGTTTTAATGATTGAATTCCATCTATAAACTCTAAATGTCGACAAAGATCAGTAGTTTGTGTTCTTCAGTCCGAATATGATATACTATACAGGTTTGAGTTACTGTGTATTTTTTCAAAATGGAGTTGTGATAGAGTGCTGTAGCGGGAGGGCTGGGATTTATGTGTCCATGGGATTTTTCATGAGTAGAATCATTGCTTTGGGGAAGGACACCAATCCTAAATTCTTTATTGTCTTTGTTGTTGTCTTCCTTATCTTCCAGGGTGTCCGTAAATTGAACGAGGCAAAGAAACTGGAATCAAGCGCCCATTATAATGCAGATTTCGGGAAATATTAAAAGTCAATTTGTTGTTGGCACATCTGCTTATCTGTGACTGTCACTGCCCAAGATGTACATATTTCCATTGTTTGGTCTCTTCCAGCCACTAAACAATAAAGTCATGCAGCTTACTCTCTATTAGTTTTAGGTTACCATATTACTTGACATTTTCTGTTTCTTTTTTAAAGTTTGAAAGCAAAGAAAGCATTCTATTGTAAGGTGTACAGAGATCAATTGATCACATCCATCTTAAAAAGATGAGCAATTAGGAGGTCGTTGCAAGGTTGTAAATCAGCGTTTCCTCGTTACACAGTGTTTATAGTCGACTACTACCCTTCACCATCTGCTCAGTTTGTTTGCTACGTTATTGACCAGCTCAAATTTATTTGTTCGTAGTGCTAAAAACAATTCATAAAATACGTCCTTAATAAATAAAAACTGAACAATGGCATCATAATACACGTCCGCAGGAACGTCTGAACCAAGACACGGCTTACAGAGAAGATTACAAACATCAAATTGTACTCGGTTATTATCCATACTGTCACTTCCATTGTAATAAATCTAGAGCCTGTTGATGAATCTGTCTGTCACCAGCCGCCACCACATTAAAACCTGTCACATGCAATTCATTAACATATAATGGAACCTAATGAAGCAATAATGAGGGGGTGCACTGTAACCTCATAAAAATATTTTTTTCCTCTGCTTTTGATTGGGGGAACAGAAATGACTAAAAATCATATTTGATAAAATAAATCCGTGCTTCATATAATGAATCGGTAGCACAAAAATAAAAATTTAATAAAAAAAAAAAACAACTTTTTTTTTAGCTTCTTTTCTTGGCACAGTAAGGATGAAGTAAGCACAAAACATTCATGACATTTAGATTTCATTTATTTAAGGTGGCAATAAGATCAACAGAAAGCAATTCAGAATGAAACTGAAACTAGACACGGTTTCAAAGGGGCGATATTCAAATAGCACGTACTTGTAGCGATTGAAAGTGGAGAAGCCTGCCAAGAGAGTTGATGTCCTTTCCAATCAGTTATGATACCCCCAGCGCCTTCAATGACAGGTATCAATGCAAGAAAATCGTATGGCTGAAATACAAAGTTTACCCAAAGAAGATACTCAAATAATTATATTACAAACAAATCTTGTTTTAGTCATCTCAGGGTTTTGCTCTATATGGGTCCAAAGATTCTTAAGTTAAACATGCAACCAAAGGTGAGAAAATAGAGAGTAGAGCATACCTTCAGACCGGACTCAACAACAAGATCCACAAAGCCAGAAGACAAAAGAGCATATGCATAGCAGTCGCAGCCATATAATGGAGTTTTAACCTGAAGAGTGCAAGGAGTAATTGAACGGCAATAATAAATCTAGATATATCTCTTGAGGAAGAGAAAATTTCATTTTAGCAATTACTATCAGATGCAGTCTTCAACCTTCATTCTAAGATGAGTTCAGACACTAATGTAAAACAACGTCAATAAGTAGAAGAGAAACTGATGGTCAATATTGATAACTAATTGAGTCAGAAATGTACAAAGCCAAGTTAATTTTGTTCCTTGAATTCTCGTTCTCTGTGATACTTTAGTAGTTCTTCAAAAGGTGGAGTCAGCAATACAATAATAATTGATCGTG
This sequence comes from Gastrolobium bilobum, assembly GCF_033153095.1. Taxonomy (NCBI): domain Eukaryota; kingdom Viridiplantae; phylum Streptophyta; class Magnoliopsida; order Fabales; family Fabaceae; genus Gastrolobium; species Gastrolobium bilobum. The sequence continues at coordinate 76,604 of NW_026895348.1, read as the reverse complement.
TTTATAACACAAGTGGATTCATGTGTGCGCAACCCTCCTTGTTTTGGAAATAAAACTAGAGTAATCAATGCTTTAGTAGAAATTAAAGCAGTACTCTAGTTAGGAAAAGGCACACCTTCACAAACTAAATATTTTGACAGCATATTCATAAAAGACACACCTTCACAAATGAAATTAACGCAGTTTTTGAGATATTATGTGCACTACCTATATGTAACAAATGAAGTAAAAATGCAACCCGACCTTGCTTCTAACACGGATGAATGCCTCTTCTGCATCTCCACTGAACAGGTGCGGGCTTGTGGTGTACCTAAACAGGGGAAAAAAATGAAATTAGATTTGTTACTAGTTAGACTAGTAAACCTATAGTAACCATGTCAAAAACTGCAGATGGTTTAAAATAAATGTCAACTACTTTTGTTTCCAGACCAGCCTTCTTTTCCGTCTTCCAATTCAGAAACCATTCATAATAAAGTTAGCTACGGAAAAAGAAGAAAAGCATACAAGTATGATTGAGAAAGGTCCGCACAAGTGCGTGTGGACACTTCTAGTCCATTCAGCGTAGTTCTCTTTCCAGTTATCCCAATCCATCTTTCTCTTAACACAGGTTGATCAATTATGCCAAGGATCTGATGAAAAGGAAACTAAACTTAACATAAAGTTTACTTCTCAATTAACTGAAAATGATGACAGCATTGATTACAATTTGACATTCATCTCGACAACATCCTCAGTTACACTACAATGTAATTATGCAGGTAATATACCAAGCATCACTTAATATATATGCATCAGTGTATCACTGGATAAAAAAATCAAACAAATTGATATTGACTTTGTCAAAGACTCGGATTTTTTTTTAAAATATTAAAGAAATGAGGATGATTGAATATCCTGTCTTTCTTTCTTTAGTAAGAATGTTGCAAAAAATTACCACGCAGTTGTAGGAAAATAAAATGTGAATGGATCTAATTCTATATAAGCATTCAAGTGGTAAGAAATCCTTACTGGTGAGCCGTTTTGTAGAAGAGCAATGAGAGTACCAAATAAGGGTTTCCCTGAAATGGATACAGAAAAAGCAGTGTCAAAGTGGAATTTTGGGACTCCGGCCCAATAATAATAATAAACCATAAAAGAAAATTACCAGTAATAAAGCTCTTTGTACCATCAATGGGATCTAATACCCAAACATAGTCAGCACTTTTTTCTTTACACTTCCATCCATTTTCCTCTCCGTAACTGCAATTTAGTGGAAAGTCCAGGCTCGTGCTTCAGTAATTTTAACTACATGATTAACCATCCCGTTGCAAGTTTTGTGTATTATTTCATGGGTTGTGCTGCTGATCGCACGAGCACACAAGTCCTCTAGGAACAGCAGTGTTGTACAGTTCTCTTTTATTTTATTTGTCAATTAAATAACAAATCTCCATACAAATATATCAATCTAAAGGTTAAAACACTCGAGTGTTTCACACCAAATCCCTTATTTTTATTAGGTTCAAGGGGAATAACAGTGAACGATGGATAATATTGTTATAATTGGATCTTCCATTTCCATTTCCACATCAGCACATGCAGCATATGAGTTTGTAATCTTTCATACTAGTTGTAGTACTACTTCGTTTCAATCATGTTGGCATTTCACCTAATGAAGGATAATCACAACCAATTTTTTTATTTTTAAATAAAAAAAATTAAATAATTAAAGTAGGGTTAAATAGTTACATGGCATGAGAAGGGAAATTGTCTTGTATGATTGAAACCATAGCTTCCTCAGCAGATTGATCCGCTATGGTTACTGGACCTGCAATATTTAGTAAAAGCAGAGGGAATACAAGGCATTAAACTCTAAATAAATAAATAAAAAGCATTTTAAATTTCAAAGGTCGAAAGCGAAGTGGAGGAGTTACTGAGATCATGTTTGTCAAGAATGTCTAATTTGTTCCTGAAATATTTGCGGATAACTTCACCGGCGGCATCGGCGACTCTGTTACCGACCTCGGCGAAGCGATTGAGTTCGAGAGTAGTGGTGTGGGCCCCCATTGCTCTCACCACTCTGGCTGATCCAAGACGCAAGGTTGGAGAGATTGCACGATTGGGAATTAGGGAGTGGGAGAGAAGATACATTCCACCTTAACCTATTCCCCAATTTTTGCTTTGGAGTAGCAGTGACAGTGAGCACGCATTTGAGTTTAACAACGGAATCCTTTTCTTTCTTTTTTTAAAATGATAAATTTTCAATTGTACCCTTTTCATTTAATGTTTTGTCTTGTCTTGGTTAATTATAGAAATTAATATTTCTCACTATACCTGTAAAAATGTGTGAAGCTAAAGAGATATAAATTTCACATAATTTTATATTTATATAGAAAATAAAATCATATTTTATTGATAAATATTAATCCCTTAATTATAATTAATAATTTACTGTATTATTTTATTAATATTACTTCATTCCATTTCGTTAATCCAAAATTCAACTCACATTAGGTTAATCCAGAAACGATTTATTTATTGAAGATATCGAATATAACTAAGCTTGCCTTAATTTCTTTATTTTAATATAACAAGAATTAGTGAATAAATTATTATTTTTTCTCCAAATAAATAAATAGAAAATGATGAATGCATTCATTCGTCACCACCACCAACTTCCATAAAAGAAGACGTATCAGACAAGCACTAATGGCTAATTCTATTCTCGTGTCCATTATTCTGGATGTGGGACAAGCAAATCGCTCTGCACAAAAGAAACCCCATGCAACAATATATTTATTGAGCTATTGGTAGGAGTGGCAATACGGGTCAACCCGACACGACACGACACGTTTTTAACCCGTACACTATTTGACACGACCCTGACACGACTCGTTTTGTAAACAGATCGTAAAACACAAACCCTGACACGACCCGTTTTGTAAACGGATCGTAAAACACCTGACACGACCCGTTGCGGGTCACGGGTCGACACGACATGACCCGTAAAATTTAAAATTTAAAAAAAAAGTGGGATTTTTTGAAAAATAAATAAATTAAAAACAATAAAAAAAAAAAAAAAAGATTAGCTTCTATTTTTTGAGATTTTTAGTTCCTTCTATTCTTTTCTATACTAAAAAATGACTATATATATCAATATATAAATGAATAAAAATAATAATATAATAAAATATTTAATTAAAAAATAAAAAAATGACACTGTGCAGGTTGACACGCAAACCCGCGGGTTGACACGTGACCCGACACGAAAATAAACGAGTCACATTTACACAACTCTGACACACGGGTTGACACGACACGTGATTTGGCGGGTCGAGTCACATGTCAACCCGTGAGTCAATACGGGTATTGACACCCCTAGCTATTGGCCAATTGCTAGATCCCCATAGCCATAGCCATAGCCATAGCCCATCTTCCTGAATCTCGTGCTATCACGTATCCATCAAAATTAAATATAGTTAGTGCAGCTTATACACCACTTGAACTAGATATTAAAAGTAATGTTGTGGGTACGATCGAGATATTCAAGGCGTTATGTACATATATATAGTACATACATATACATAATGCAGAAGATAGTCACACCATGTATTCTTACATATAATATAAAGCATAATTGCAACTAATTATTAATACATTGGTACGATAATACAAAATCGCATAGACTCAAACAAGACACGGACGGACAGAGGTCATAGAGAGAAAGGTTCAGTGGGTGTGGTGGCCAGGCAATTTTTCTTTGATCTTCTCCATAATACTCTTCTTCTCATGCTCAGGTTGGTGGTGAGCACCAGTAGTTGCAGCCGTTGTAGTAGTAGTGGTGGTGGTTGACTGTGAATGCTCCTTCCCCACTCCTCCAACCCCAGGTAGTTTCTCTTTTATTTTATACTTCAGTCCCTTCTTCTTCTTTCTCCTCCCACCTTGCCCGTCATCCTCAGACTATAAAAACGTTGAACCAAAACCCAATCAGAATTATCATAATAATAACTGCAGAATGACTATCAAAATCGTTGGATGAGTCTTTTGAGATTAATTGCTGACTTCAAAGCAATGATTGAATTTAAATACTAAACGCCATTGAATTGATAACTACGTCTTGTAAGTTATTAATTTACTATCCTTTTCTTATTCTTGAAAATTAAATTAAAGTTTTAAATTTTATGTGTAATTAGAATTTGATTTTGTTAACTACAGTACTAATAGTAAAACACTGTCTCTATTTTAATCCCTTACAAAAAAAAATTAGTCTAAGATCCCTAAGAAATTGAGAGTAGATCCATTTTAGTCTTTTGACTTTTGAGGAACTAATATAGGTTTTTTTTTTTAAGGATTAATATGGGTCTTTTTTGAATTTGTGAGGAACCACGATTTCAACTAAGTGGGTCCAGTGGGAACCGTGTAGGGTGGGAGTGCCTAAGGTCTTATACACTTCACATTAGTTGCTCGTACAACCAATGTGAGACTATATATCTCTAACACGCCCCCTCACATACCCAATTTTTTGTTTACCTTTTTTGTGCTTTTTATTTTTGTCCACTCTTGCACGAGGGGGCGTGTTGAGAGATATAGTCTCACATTGGTTGTATGAGCAACTAATGTGACTTTTATAAGGCCTTTAACACTTTCACCTTTTGAGTTAACTTTTGAAGTGGTGTATCCTATGGTTCTTTAGGACCCTACTTTTATTCTTTTTTTTAGAATTTCTATCTCTCTTTTTCTTTACGTACATATCTTTATATGTATATAAGGGATAATATGAAATACATTAAACCTTAAAATTATAAACGAAAAAAAGGTAACGATAAAAATACCGAGCTAGAGCTTGAACTGCTGGAGCGACGAAGCTCTCCAGTCTCTCTCTCATGGAGCCTAGTTGGGTCATGCACAGGCATCTCAGTCCTTCGCTCGGTAGCCAATAGATCAGCCACCGTGGTTTTGTCAGGCCCAAAAGTGCTAGCTGTGCCAGTGGTTGCACCACCACCGTATGCAACGCCACCGTAGGTTCCAAATATAGACCCAGTGGCAGTGGTATTGGTCCCTGCTGTGCCAGGGGAAGGAGTAGGAGTGGTGGTTGCAACACCTGTGAGGTGGACGGGTTGGCCGTTCTTGTCGGTTAACTTAACAGGGTTACCGTATTGGTCAATGAGTTGGATAGGGTTGCCATGTTCGTCTCGTAAGTGTGCTTCGGCCATTTCCTTCAACTTGAAGAAATTTAGACTGTGGCAGTAGATACTGTGATTCTGTGAACAAGTTTGGGTTTCTCTCAATTCTTAAACCAGAGGTTTTCGTGGCGGTGGAGATATGCATGTAACTTGGAGCCAAACAACCCAACACGTGGTTCCACAAGATATAAACACCCGTTGCCACGTAAGAGAAAAGAGGACAGTTGTCCTTTCCAAGGTCACATATGCTGCATTTCGTTTTGTTTTGCTCCACTTGTCTGAAAAAAAATGTGAGATTATATTATAGGGTAATATTACTCTCACTTAATATGAAAATATGAAAGTAGTTCTTTTATGTTACAGAGAGAATTTAAGTAGAGCTCGCTATTTAAAAAAAAAAAAGACACGATTTTTAAAGTGAGAGAAAAGAAGATAACTACTCATGTTATATGAGAATAGTATTTTCCTATATTATATTAGGATTTTATAAGAGTTATGTTGTAGGAAAAGTGATTGTGTTATGTTATAGAGATTCGTTTTGCGTGCCAGAGTTTTTTTTTTTTTTGCTGCGAGCCCCACAAAATGTTGTGTGTGTAGGAAAATTTTTGTGATCATGTTAAATGATAGATGATAAACCCATTATATTAACTCAGAATAACGATTTTAACTTGTTGAAGACATGATTTCATTTCTAATCAATGGAATTGTCGTACTTATCTTAAAATCTAGAATCATGAACAGCTTCGAAGAATATGACTTCTGTTGACATACTCCCTGGTCATTCATTCCATTGAGATAAGATCTGGAGTACTTGAGTGTATTTTTTTCTTTTTTAATTAATGTCGAGGGAATATAATAAATTAAATTATTTTCAGCGTCTTTTCATCATATGCTAAGGCCGGCACTGTACCTATTCGAACCAGTATTTTAAGTGCAAATAAAAATAGGGTTTTACAAGAGTTATGTTATAGGAAAAGTGATTGTGTAATGTTATAGAGATTCGTTTTGCGTGCTTTAATTTTTTATTTATTTTTTTGTTTTAAAAAATGTGAGCCCCACAAAATATTGTGAGAGTAGGAAAGTTTGTTGTGTTATGTTAAAGGATAAAACGAAAACCCATACAAATATTATAGTTACATTACAAGTGTCTAAATCCAAACAAAATAATTATTTAAATCAGTAAGTAAACATTCATAATGCACCACATGATCATAAATTAGTACGTTTGTATGAAAATAAAAAATTCGTAACTCATAAGAATTAGTACGTTAGATAATTCTAACACTTTAGTATCCTGTATATTTATTCTTTCCTAGTGGAAAGAGGAAGTTAGGTGGACTTAAGACACTTTTAAAGTGCTAAATACGCAAATACATGACTACAAAATTAGGGCATGTTTTTATCAAGTTATAATTATACCCATACAAGTATAATATGCACGTAATTAACGCTGTAAGCAAACAAAAATTTAAACTTCTTTGTACATGATCTCATTAAACATTTACTTAATGAAAATCAGTAAAAAGTATCTATCAATAAATGTTCTCTATTAATATCACTTGAGGTATTCACATGGCATCATAACATTAGTATGTATTAGTGATAAAAATTATAAAAATAAATTACATTTATTTCTTTGAGAAATGTTTAAATTTGTCTTTTATTTTTAAAAATTTAAAGTTCTCTCCGACGAAAATAAATGAACGAGTCTCCAGGTGACTTTTTTTTTTCTCTCTTTAAACTTTCAGGGTCACAGCAATTGATTTTGAATAACATATCATGAAGAAAGCCAGAAAAAGGGGAAAATGACCTTAAGAATTAGTTTACATTAAATCTCTGAAGTAAAAGGTGTAATTTTCTAAAACAGGGAAGTATAATTTACCAAATTTAAAAACACAACAAAAGAAACATGCACGGACCTCTATAGCCATAAGTAACATCAGTCAACATGCAATCAACAAGCAACATAAATCCTTGCCCAGCATAATAAAAGAAGCATGCAACCAACTGATGAAAAAGCATATAACAAAACTTGTTACGGACGAAAGCATTAATTTGATACAAGGCTATCCTGAAACCGTTCTTTCATTAAGAGCAACCCGTCCAGAAAAAAGTACATAGATCAATCTGCCACGTACAAAAAAACACTAAATTGATAAAAGGCTATTCCTGAAGCTGTTTTTTCATTAAAAGCAACCAACTAAAGTCAATCAAAATAATTGGTATTGCCTAACAATCTGTGGAGAAGACCATAGCCCAACACCAGAAACTCCCAAGGGCTAATGGCACGCATTACATAAAAGCAGAATCATGGTCAACAGAACATCATTTGGATATGAATTATATCCTTGCAATAATCAAATCGACCTGTACAAAACAAAAAGACTCTTGGTCTCAAAACACTATCTACTACGTCTCTATATTCATCTTCCACTTCTGTATGTGTTCTTTACAGAGTAACTTCAGCCTCTAATCTTGTTGAAATCACAGATTAGTGTGAACAGATGCTCAGAAATCATGCATTACATCTTGCCCTTTTCACAATCCTTTTAAGGATGCAGAGAAGATCAACATGGAACCTGCCATAAAGAAGGTGAAAAGAAACACGTGTTAAGTACAAAAGAATTACTGAGGATTTCCATCATGCTATAGTTTATAACCGGGGGATATCAAATGTTTGAAGTTCAAACTCTGTTCGCACAACCAAACCATAAAAAATCTGGAAGCACAATAACTTGCTAACTATAGAATGGGAAAGCAGAGAAACCTTATTTCTTTATGGCAATGCATGGCATAAGCCAAATTTAAGGATTCTACTGATAAACTGGCGCATGCAACAAAACTAAGATAATGCAACTAACCTCCCCACAACCAAAAAGGAGCTTATTCCTTGCTAGATTTGGCCCAAAAGAAGCCCTTCTTTCTTGTAGGGTGATTATCTAACATGGATCTGGAACCCTTTGATCCAAAGGAAAAGTGTCGCCTCAGAAAAGGTTTCCCAAAGGAGCTTCTCCCACTGGAATTGGAGTCCATCCTAGGACCTTTATCTTTAAGCCCTCTCCCTTTAAAGTGATCGAACACAACAGAATCATCATCGATATCGCTGTTCACAATCCGATTCTTTGATTTCTTGTTTCTAGCCTTCAAATCCATTTCAGCTTTCAGAGCTTTTTCGGACAGCTTCATAGTTTGTTTCTCACCAAAAGTGCAAACTGGGCAAGCTGGGTCATACTTATTGATATCAGGTGTCATAGTCTCCAAACATTCAGCATGATAGATGTGCCCACAGATAAGAACAGCAACTACAGAAAGGTCATTACTTGCAATTATCTTTTGGGTGCTCCAAGAAGACTTCTCCGTTAAAAGCTTTGAGCAAACACCACATGTTTGCAAATCAACTGGTGAAGCAGAAAACCAACTATTGGATCTAGCTAACCTTTCACGATTAAAACCAAAGGACTCACTATCAAATGACCAACTTTCTCTGACGGGAGTTCCCATCGACTCAGAAAGGCCAGGTATAGACCAACCATCTGAAGATCCACCATGGGAGCGGATACCTGATTCATTGCTCCATGAGGGAAACCCTGGCCTATCTTCAGACAGAGAGAAGCTGCCGGGTGACTTAAATGCTGGGGTTCGGCTGTAAGAAGCTTGCTGTAACAGCTGGTGTCCAGGAGAACGGCAAGGCAACCTTAATGGGGTTGAGCTGGATGGAGTCGTGTGACATTGGGATAATAGAGGAGATGCTGACAATGAAGTTGATGGCAATGATGGTTTTGTGGGAGATGGACTAGATACTATTGATGATTCTGCCAACCCCTTCACCTAGAAAATGATTCATAGGTAGGAAATCACATACCAACAACTGAGCAAAAATGCAAAACAACGAAAAAATAATTCACTATTATAACCTCACCTGTTCCACACTGACATCCATAGAGACGTTCCTTGAAATAGATTGATCTGCAATAAACATAAATAACCATTTCAGATCCTATAAAAGAACCAGTTGACAGAATAATAATTAGCGGCTGTATTAGTTAAAAAAAGTGTCATGCAACATATTTTAATAGGACGCAAAGCAAGCAATACAAAACCACCTTATCTATACCTATTTGCTTAACTGCCTAAATAATCTTCACAGGTTCTTTGGGAGGATGGATTCGAAAAAAATCATCTATCTAAATAATCAACAAAAACTTGCCATGAACGATCTTGTATTAAGAGTTAAATTGGCTAAGCCCTATGTCGAGAATTTTATCCTACTTTCTCTTTAGTAACAACTTTAAGATAAAAAATGCATGACAAAGGAACTTTTTAGTACCCAAAAAAAAAATTGATTCGTAAGAAATAAGAATATAGATAAATTTCAAGACATGATAATTCACTGATGCTCCAGTGTTTCCTTAACAAAGGAGATGGACCACAAATGATTGAAGACTGAAGAGAAAAACATATTATTTGATAGGGAGCATAAGTACAGATACTGTAAGACATTATTATATCAATGATTTGGTAAACCATTTGTTGGTGCTGAAAAAAATGTTGTAAACTATGTCTAAAAACGTCTAAGATAATTAGATAAGTTTTTTTTTTAAAAAAAAAACTAAAACTCATTATACAAAACAAGCAGTTTTAGCACAAGAGCTAGAAAGAGTATATTCTGAAAAAAAAACTATATCAAAAAGTGCTTTTATAAAAAAAGCTTGTCCAAATGCACCCTTAATTGCACCAGCTGAAATTAATATGTTCTCATTCATGTTTCAGTCTATTCCTTTCTTCTATAAACTGTCAAATGCAATACCTCCTGTCTGGTTGAAACTGGTATCTTAATCTCACTAGCTGAACTAATTGTTCTCATTCAAACAGAAATGGTGCTCTTACATTCATCAACTTTTTCGGTTTCTATTCCTTTCTGGTAGGTATGTCTATGGTTTGACTTTAAACACTGGTTAACACCATGAAAATTTTAAATTCCTAACAGCTCATTTCTCTTTGATTTGCAGTGCCATCATTTTTAAAATGATCAGCTGATTCCTCTAGGCTTGCTAGTACAACAATGTAGTAAATAAAGCAAAAACAGTTGATAGTTCTACAGCTTCTGCTCTTACTTCGTGATGCCAGCTTCTCTCCTCCACTCAGAACTTTGTGCACAACTATCATTTTAATTAACCACACTTGCTGCTAATTTTTCAGTTTTCTACCTCATGTCTGATAGCTTATGAGAAAGAAATATATGTGAGAAGACATCACCATGTTTCCAAATTTAATGTAATACCATGTACTAATTTCATATCTTCCACCTATCTTTGTGATTATAAGTGTAGAATGAACTACGAAGTAACTGATACAAAATCCAATTCTAAAAATAAGAAAGTCCAACCCAAGTAGGACCACAGTTAAAACCAGAAAGCTGATTTCAAGAAAGTTACCTGAAGGTGAATTTCTCATATGTGCAGCAGTTCCTTCAGAAATTGGGGATTTTTGGTATCTGTTCTGTTGATAGTTCTGCAATGGACTTCCATCCTCTGATACATATGCTGATTCATTTTTATTCTCTGATCCGTCATTCCGGCTAATACCATCAGAAAACCAATTTATAGAAGTATCTTCACCAGCTACACGCCCTCGATGATCCCACCGAAAGCTCCATGTTGGAGAACATCGAATATTCCGATGCAAAATGTCACTGGTTGAACCATTTTGTATAGTTTTATCTTTGGCAGCAACACAACAAGCAGCACCCATTGTGAGGTACACAACAGTTTTTATCTTGTTATACTAACACAACCACCTATTGCATCTGCAAATACAAATCTACACCATTCACTTGTGAATATAGCTCTTTACCTGGAATAGTGACGAAAAGGGCATACCATCAATTGCAATTATAAATACTATGACAGTCAAAAGCATAATCCAAAACAAATTATCATTGTCACTAAACCAGTTGTCATGCTGAATTTAAACATAATTCCAAATTAAAATACCCCACCAAAAAAAGATCAGAAGATAAAGACCAAATATAAGCTCAGAATCAAAAGGGTGTTGAAAAACGTGTAAAGAGCAATAAGTTTTTTAATAGAATTTCCCACGTAAAACTCATCCTTGAACTGTTAGCCTCTAATTTTTTTTATACAACGGGTGACACTGAAGTTTGAACCTATAACCTCATGGAAAATACTCTAGCCCCTCACCACAAGCCCACTTCTAGTGACTTTAGGATCTAATTTTTAAGGGGATACCAAACTGACCCACATGAAGACATGAAACAACTTCAAATGTGATCTAAGTCAATAAAACATTGATAGTGATGAACACACAACATTTCAATACAGTAGGATCTGCAGGAAGGGAGGAAAAAAGTGTCTGTTGTGTTGTAAAAATAAACAAATGAATCATATCCTATTTACTCTAATCATGGATATCAGTACCAACCTCAAATCACCGGCAAGACAAGGAAAATAAATAAATAAAACCAACAAAAAATGATACTCTATCCCCAAATAAATTGAAAAAGGTGGTCGGAGATGATCCAATCAATCTGATATATTAGTAAAGAAGAATACAAATCAGTGAAATCGAAAATCCTAAATACGGAAAATATTCAGCTCACTCGAAAAGTCAGAACGATCCGAAATCAATGCTGAAAAAACGGAATTCACAGTCAAGACCTACAAAGTTCCAATAGTAATTATTATTATAATTATTATTGCGGGAGAGAGAGAGAAAAATAAAAACTATTGATTTTGAAATTCGGTGCAGAAACATGGTATTTGGTACATATGATGAAAGCAAAATGAATCAGCGTATAGAGAGACACGAAATGACTATGACCCCAAGACGCGCGTACCTTTTAACGAAACAAAGCGTCACAGAGAAAGAGTGAGTGGAAGAGGCGAAGGAGATTCGAGAAAGAGAGAGAGAGAGAGAAAGAGAGAGAGAGAGTGGTGTTGTTGCAGAGAGGACGCAAACAAGAAAATGAGGAAAGAGGCGTTTCAGACAGTTCTTTTACGCCCTTACGGACTCTCCCTCTTCCCTAGCGCTACTGCACTCACACTTCTCTTATCAAACCCTTCCGAATCTCCAACAAACTAAAATTTACAATACATATACGAGTTTTATGTTTACAAACTTTTCTTTTACCATTTCTTATAAAATTTATTATATTTTTCGGGCAAGACACTTGAGTATTTATATTTAAAGGAAATCTAAAATGTCATTTTAAACGATGTAAAGTTATATCATCGTAAGAAAGAGAGAAAGATAATCTTAAACCCGTCTCGAATCGAATTAGTTGCGAAGCAATAAACCGATTGTAATATTTAAAAAAAAAATAGATAAAATAGAAGAGAGAGTTGACAAAAAATAAAATAAAAATATGGATCTCACTTTTTTTTAAAGTAAAATAAGATAAGTTATGTAAGATAAATACTTTTCCCTTTCTCAAAATATATAATTTAGAAACTCTTACAAAATTAACTATATATTGCTGGGGAAGAGAGTTTATATTTCCTGAAATATATAATTGAATTTGTAAAAATAAAATTGTAAATATAATCTAATTCTATTATGTTTGTTAAGTATCAAGCTTAAAAAAAAAGGTAAAGATTATATTTTAAAATAATTTAAAATATCTCGAATCATGTTTCAGGATTAATTTTTTATATTCCCTTATTTTAATTTTCTTATTTAATAAAATATTATTCAACCTTTAATATATTTTTTTCCTTCCCTCGTCAATCGCAACAATTTTAACAAAATTTTCATCTTCAAATTCAAACTTGTTTATAACTATTAACTATAAAATTGGCATTTTTTTAACACCAATTGGATTCCACACTCATTTACATGTTTTTAGTTTTAAAATGGTATACATAACTTTACAATTTTCAGTGATAAAAATTGTAGCTCGAAAGAAATTGTTAATCGAAAGTCATTATTAACTTTATTAATTTTCAATGATAAAAATAACATAATTTTATGTCATTTAAAATGACAAATATTTTTTTCTAATAATACAAAATGTAAAAATGTGTTTTGTTTTGTGTTTGATTTTGTGTGTTTTTATTTTTAATGTTAAAGGTCTTAAAAGTATGGAATTTGAGTGGGGTAAAAGGTTAACAGGCGGCACTCTCTTGTGCAGCACTCGGAGTAGGAAGTACGCATTCCATGCTTTTCATATTAGACAAAAGGTATCATGACCCTAATATTTAGAGAACATATTCTTCATAAAAGTCATTATTCTCGGTGATAATTCCTTTCTTCTAATTTTTTTATTCCCTTGTATAGTTTAAATTGAATAATCTCATAATTTACCGCATCAAACCGTTACAAGTCACAACCCAAAAAATGTCAATGTGATAATCAGATCAATGCACCGTATGAATCTGTTTCTTTCTTAATTCGTTTCTTTTCAATTTCTCTTTTTCTAAACTTGTTATACCATAATTTATTTTATTTTATTTTATTTTTAAAAAAAAGTCAATGAGAAACGGTGAGGCAAGCTAAATATAAATTTGCTTGTGTTTACAAGTAGGTGGGTTTTGTTGGATGGTCCCATATCAAACAAGATACGGACCATTTTAATGGTGGCTAATGCTGTTTATAAATGAATATAATAGATATAAATTGATCTAGAAAAAATATCATTCCCCAAATCAATAATTAAACTGATCAGCCTACTAAAAAATAATATATATATATATATTAAACTGATCACGGATTATAACTGCTATCGACTCAAAAACCAAATCAATTCCACATTATTGCTATGTGTGAAATATCACACACACATATATTACTTTATTTCTTTAACGTAAGTATTATGCATGTACAAATTAGGTAATCGGTAAATTTTAGATCAATTTAATTTTAATGTTTTATTAGTGTAAATTTTTACACACAATAAATTATCTCCTAAAAATAAAGAAAAAAATTTAGAATAAAATAAATTTATCATAATTTAATATATGTCACACTTTACCAAGGCTTTTGGTGCATGCATATTGTATTGTAAAAATATTCAAAAAAGGAATTAATATTTGATGACAAAAAAAGGAAAAATACGTGGAGAATAACCAAACCATCCAAATCCACAATGATTTTCGAATTAAAAAAATAAATAAAGTGAAAATGGTTAACCATAACAACTTACACTACTACTGGTCAGGATCAGATTGTCAAAGGTGCAACACTAACAAGTAACAAGTGAGACGCTTGAGTCGTGTACGCAACTGAAAACCAAAACTGTCTTTTTACTTTTGGGTAGAATGGAAGGAAAATGGAGTGAACCTTTTGTTAAACTGTGTTGCATTGCCAAATATACCCTCCCACGTGTCCCGTTTAATTCATTATTTGTTGAAAGATGAAGGTGATAAATGTCTATTCACTGTGGTTGAGTCACTGCCACGTATAGGTTGGTCGCTGTCAACTGTTAAGCGGTGGCGTGCGTTGGTGAGAGACGCCAAGTATTAATCCATCTTATAATTAGGTTTTCGTAAACCATATATTCACTTTTAATTCGGAATTAGGTAAAACATACCATTAAAGAGCCCATTAACTACAAAAGTTGAGACATAAGAGCTGATAATCTTATACCTAGCGGTGTAATTGAGCCGAGTAGCTTATTAAAGATTTAAAATTTAGCTTGTTTTAAATTTGATTTGACTTGATTTGTTTTTTTTTTTTTTGGTAAATAATTTCACCTGACTTGTTTGATAAATAGAATAAATTCAAGTTTTAAAAAAAAATTATTTAACAAAGAAGCTTAAGCCTAATTTAATGAGGCTTGACTTGAAAGCCGTAAGCTGATCTGATATATTATTATAATAAATAATATATTTTTATATCACTAAATCATTTTTGTAACCTTACTTTTTTTTACCTTTAACTCCACAACTAACTGACAAAACTCAGGTACTCTTTCTCTATTATTTTTTTGAAGATTATAATATAATAAGTTTTGACAGCTTATTCTATTAGTAGTGAAGTCGTCATAGGGTTTTTTTTTTTTTTCTTTTCTACATTGCAAGCGGCGCCGATCGCACATTCTCTTGATTTATTAAGTAATCAAATTTATACACTTCATACTCTTCATTAAGCAGTGGTTGCTTTCAATGTTGAAGAAGAAATTATGGAACTCATTATTCGATCTTAAAATACATATAGACTAAGTGATTTTTATGGTTATTTTTTCTATGACGAAGGAATATATAATTTGATGCATTTGTAGTCTCAACATTTAGACATATGTGAGTTTGAAAAAATACATTTTATAATTATAAATTAGTCAAGTCAAGCTCAAGCCAAGCCTTTAATCTTTTATAAACAAGCCAAGCAAGCCTAGAATTTAGCTCGTACTAAGCTAATGAGTAAAGCCAAACTAAATATTTTTTATAAGCTTGGCTTGTTTAAGTTAAATTTTGGCTGGGCTTAACTCATTTACACCCTTACAGTTATTCCAGGCCAAATTCATTGGAGATTCTATTTTAAATTCGTGGATTTCAGATATTTTATATGATTTTTTTACATAATTATATGTTATCATAAAAAAGAAGCACTACAAGATCCTTTTATATATATACATAGGGATAGGATCATTTGACACCGGTGTCAAACTTTGAAATTTAACATCAAATCTTATTCGTTGATTTCCGTCAATCAACGGTTATCATTTATTGAAAATTAATATTAATTAATAAGTTTGATTCTCAATAAATGATAACCGTTGATTGGCGAAAATCAACGGATAGGATTTGATGTCAAATTTTGAATTTTAACACCGATGTCAAAATCCTGCCCCATATATATATATATATATATATATATATATATATGGGCTTATCGTTTCTCAAGCTGATTGAGATAATCTTATCTCCGGCTACTAAATCATAACCGTACAAATATGGATCAATGGTGATAAAGGAAGAGAGAGAAAAAGGAAATCATAATCATTCAAAGGTGAATCAGTTAATATAAGGAAATAAAAAAATAAAATGACGTAATTTTGGGATAGCCAGAGATAAACTTATCTCAAGTTGCTTGAGAAATATTTTTCCCTAATATAATATATACATATATATAGGGGTTTACATTTCTGCAGTTGCTGTACGTGCAACAATCAAATTCTTGCCATATATATATATTTGAAAGCATTAAATATGAGGAATCATAACCATACAAAAAATGAAAGCAATGGGTCGAGGTACTGGGTTACTGGGTCACTGATTCAACCAGTGGGTCACTTGTTCAACCGCATGACCTGGTAAGTATATATAAATCTATAATTTATATTTAAAAACTATAAATATACTTAAATACTTGTAAAAAAATGATACCAATTTCAAATATTTTAACATGAAAATAATAAAGTATACATCATTGTCCAACAAAAGATCAATCAAACAAATAATATTTGTGATACTAGTGTTTTAGGTTTAGTAAACGACATCTCTAACTATAAATTAAATCAAAATTCCCTGCATGTTTCAAAATCAGGATAATATTAGTGTTGTTGGTACATAATCTATATAAGTTAATAAGCTACAAATTGTTATCAAAAAATAAAAAAAATAAAAAAAAATAAGCTACAAATCACTCCAATATTTCAAAAGAAAATAAACCATTTGTGTTTGAAGTAAAAAAAAGAAGATACTATTTGATGAAAATAAATTAGTTTTTTTATAGACCGAGCCGGGTCACCGGTTGAACCGACCGGGTCGCACCGGGTCACACCGATTCTGTAACATGATCGGTCCAATATGAAAACCAGACCGGTTACATGACCGGTTCACTGGTTTCCGGGTCGATCCGATTTTTATAACACTGGATGAAAGCATTAAATGTGAGGAATCATAACCATACACCTGTCGTTGTTGTATGTAAAGCGGCTGCAGAAATAATTTTACCATATATATATATATGAAAATATTTTTCTTACGTTGATGTAGATAAATTATCTTATGTGAGTGAAACAAAATAATAAGGGAGACCCACAAATGAATGGAAAGAGACAAAATAAAGATGTGATCCACTTTTGTTATGTGTGTGTAGGAAGATGAGTTATCTCATGTTGAATGAGATAAATATAATCCATATATATATATATATACGGGGCATGTTATATTTACAAACTTTTTTGTTTACAAACTCTTATAAACTATACTAAGTACGACCGGTCCTACTTTAATCATGCAGTGTACGACCGGTCGTACTTAGTGTAATTTGCAAAAAAAATTTGTAAACGGATCCTATCTATATATATATATATATATATATGGAAAAAAAATATTTATACAACTACTTAAGATAAGGTTATCTGTAGCTACCTCAAAAATTACGTCGTTTTGATTAATGAATGTTGTTTATGTAATTTTAGGTGAATTAATGAAAGGTGTTTCAGTAAAATGCATATGATAAAAAAATAAACAAAATTACGGAAATACCTTTCATTAATTCACCTAAAATTACATAAACACCCTTCATTAATCAAAACGACGTAGTTTTTGGATTGCTGTAGATGACCTTATCTAAAGTGGCTGTAGAAATATTTACCTATATATATATATATATTGGGGTAGGATCCTTTGACACCAGTGTCAAATTTTAAATTTAACACCTCATTTTATAGTTGTTAGATTAAAAAAGATCAATGACGTCACCTGCTTATAAATCAGAGTTGTTAATCTTTTTTGATCTAATGACTCTCAAATGAGGTGTCAAATTTAAAATTTGACACTAATATCAAAAGATCATACTTCATGTATATTAGTTAGCATCAAACATCAATGACACATTATATATATCGTGTTTCTAAGACAAAAAAGAAAAGAAAAAATAAGGGAAGTGCCAAGTTTGGGGCTAGTCCATAAGTTAAGTATCTGTTTGGATGAACTTAAAAAAAAAAGATTTTTTATTCTTGCTAAGTGCTTCTTATAAAAGTTAAAGTTGTTTACATTTAAAAAAATATTAATTTTTTTTAAAAAAAAATTTAACTTTTGACTTCTACATTTTTTAGAAGTTAAAATTTTTAGTTTTAAATTTTTTTTTGACTTTTTTATAACATATATTTTTTAAAACAAACTTCCAAACAGACTTTGTAGTAAAAATGTTTATTTTTATTTTTTTTAAAAAAAGCATCTTTTGCCCCAAAAAAAGCCCATCAGCCCTAAACCATGCCCTCCAAATAGCAAAATCTGCTAAAATTTTATCTCTGTGGAAAATAGGTATTATGTTACTGGTAAATTAATTAAAGACTTTATTTTTCTCATGTAATACGAGAGGTGTTACCTTATATTGTGAGACAAATAAAATAAGGTCTGCCAAGTTTTAATAAAAAAAAAATGCATTTTTTTATATGAGAGATAAATCTCATGTAACATGATAGTATAATTTTCCATTAATTAAACACAAACTAATGTGCAGATGCTTGTATATTATTGTTTGAAGAAGGCCCAACTTTGATTGAAGGATCATAGGGAAATGAGAGTGACACAATAATTGTGAATCTCATAACTTATGTGAGGCTTAAATAAGACCCGACGCGCTCTACCCTACATGATCCATCATTTCGGGCTACTGAATCATTTGCTAAAGCTTCATATATAGTAGGAACATGATGGCCTCCATGTTGTACTGTGTTTAAAAACAACCAGTGTCGGGAAACATATATATAAAAAGAAACTTTGAGATAAAGATAATGACTTAATTGGAATTTGAAAATTGATAAAATAAGAAACAGGATCATAATATGATTTATAAATTAGTATTTAACTAATCATCTAACGAATTATTAATAACCATACTAACCTATGCTAACAAGTGAGGTGTTTGAGTTTTTTTATTTGTAATAGAGTGATGCTCAAATTCATATTTTTTTTTACATATATATATATATATGGCTTTAATGTTTCTAAAGTGAATGTAGATAAGTTATCTACATTCGCTGCTAAAACGACGTCGTTTTGAGTTGAAAAATTAAAAAAATATAATGAAAAAGATCATTATAACCTTGAATAAATTATAATTACAAAAATACCTTGATTTCTGCCTCAAAAAGACGTCATTTTGGGCTCAATTTTTTTTGGTAAGCAGATAAGTTATCTACATTGACCGTAGAAAAAGCGAACCTTATATATATATATTTAGGCTTTAATGTTTTTAAAGTGAATGTAGATAAGTTATATACTTTCGTTTTCAAAACGACATTGTTTTGAGTTGAAAAATTAAAAACTTATAATGATAAAGACTATTACAACCCTGAAATAAATTATAATTATAAAAATACCTTGATTTCTGCTTTAAAATAATATCGTTTTGGGCTCAATATAGATAAATTATCTACATTAACTGTAAAAAGAATGAACACATATATTTATATATATTGTCAAAGGAAGGTAGACAAGAAATGGGTGTTTGGTTCAGGAGTTTTGAAAAGTTTTCTAGCTAAGTGATTCTGGCATTGTCAATTCTTCACGTTTGGTAGAAAGATATCATGAATTTTACTCATCACTCTCACTTGCCTAGCTATCGACCATTACTTGTTAAAAAGGATCAAAACCACGGTTGATAAAAGCAACTTGGAACGTGGAATTTCTTGAAAAAATCGAATAAGTTAATAAAGTGGTATAATACGGTGACAAGAATACCCCTCACACGTGAGCAAACAACTTTTCACAATACATCACACATCGGCCACAGCTTGCATATGTAGATCACAATCTTTATGTTCTAAAACCCAAAATGGTACTAAAGAAACAAACGGAAGTAAGATGAAAGAGCACAGCTACTTCAAGCCTTGTCTGATGCTAAGCTTGAGATGCATTTAAATTTTTAAATGCTAAATTAACTTCCTCTGCATAATTTTTATAACTTCACAGCCACAAAAAAACTTCTGCAACTGTCAAGGAAGAGCTTGAAGCCATATCATCAATACTTGAACAGTAAGGGCAACAAGACAAAGAAAGAAGGGAGTTCTCAGATTACAGTCACAGATCCAAAACATATGTGGAGAAATAGCTAGGAACGTGAACCTTATTGATGTTTCCCCTGCAGTTATAGAGTCATTTTTAAAAGGGTTTTTTTTTGTAATTTTAATATGTTTCCTCGTCAATATTTTATCACCAATCAAACACAGATTCAGGAATTTCACTCAATTTTTCTGGTAAAATTTGATCCAACTAAACAATTTTTTTTAAATTTATCTATCTAACTCACTTTTCTTGCACATCCCTGATAATTACATTTCTTTAGTAAAATAAAATTTCACCTGAACCAACATTTCCTAAAAGAATTGCAGGTATTGTACGAAAAATGGAACTCGTCCTACGCCCTTACGAGAAAATGCAGCACTACTTTTTATGGGCCTCAGAGCTAAAATAATTCAAAGAAGCCCAAAAGCGAAGGAACTAGGAGGCAGCGATCAGTCGTATTGCATGCGTTGTACACAAGCTCAAAAATTCACAACCTATTCATCCAAAAAAATAAAAAAAAAAATCACAACTTAAGGTCAACTTCTGAGTTTGTGGGCAACAAATTAATGGGGAGGGAAACTCTTTCGTTGACACAACTAGACAATCGGAGAAAAAGAAACGCAGTTTGAGTCGGGAGATATTTGTGTAAATTTTCAAAATAGATAAAATATTTGTATAATAGAAAATGCGAGAGGTAAGAATAGTTTGTCATTAAAAAGATTTGTGTGCAATTGACAAAATTTTATAGTTTTCCTTGTTTGTTTCCAAGAAAGAATCTGCCCCTGCCATATACAATTGGAAGTGGATATGGCTGAGTGCTTTTTTATTTTTTACATTTTCACTATCTCTTTCAGGTGTACATTCAAAATTTGAGTAGATTTAGTTTGAGATACATTTTTGAAGCTGTGATTGGTAGTAGACTACAAACGCAAACGAAAATATGGAAAGTGAAAAGAGGGGGCGGGGGTGTTATTATGGAAAAAAAAGGAAGGGATTAATAACAATTATGTTACAGGAACAAGATTCCTATCATGCAAGACTACCGACAAAATAAAATTTGTCTCTTTTAATTATTATTTTTATTATTTTACTTGTCGTTTTTTGTTGTAGGAAAAAAAAATTTGCTGCATCAGGACCAAACGAAAGCCCAATAAAAAATTGGTTACGAGATAGGATATTTATACTATCAAAATTTTCTACTATCACTTCACTACCACTCTAATCACTATTGGATTCAAAAGTTATTTTTCTTTTCTCTCTCTTCATTCAACTTTTCCTCTAATCCAATAGTGATTAGAGTAGTAGTAAAATGGTAGTAAAAAAATTTGGTAGTATGAATATCCTACCTCTTATGTTACACCGTGAAATTGATTAGAAAAGATTAAATATTTTTCTCTTTCTCTCTCTTTATATGAATATTGCTCTATGTATTAAGATAAAAAGTAGATATTTATGGTATTTATTCCAATAGTACATTTCCACTTCGCCGCCAACCTTTTAATATATATTTAAGGAGAAGATTATATTTATAAATTTTTTGTTTACAAACTCTTACAAATTACACTATATCTGACCGATCATACACTAATAAAAAATATATCATATTTAGTGTAATTTATAAAAAAATTTATAAACCTTCCCCTATATTTAAACATCAATTCAGTTGGGTATGAGCTTGGAAGGAGGCTTAGATAGAGTTGGCGATGGATCATATCTTCCATAGTCTTTTGCGTTAGCCCTTAGAAGCCTCTCGTGGATGATGGTTACTTCTTCCTCATTCAGTGGCTTTCTTGGCGTTCCCTAGCAAATTAAGCAAGCATATATATAAGCAACAATTTAATTAGAAACTTGAAATATATATGGGAAGCTAGAGAATGGAAAATGAAAAATCGAAAATAATAAATGTCACCTCAATCCAAAACCTTAAAGCATTGGATGAGGTTAAATTAATGATTTTATATTTCTTTAACAAATTCTCTCACTTAAGAATACTTTGAGCTTGAAGTGTGGATATGACACAAGTCTATTATTGGTCTGTCTTGTGCTGGACTTTTGGAGTCTGCCTTGTTTTTTTTTTTAATTCCACCTGAAAGTAGGGGCGAGGATCGTCACTGAAATTCTGATACTATGATAAGCGTCACTTTAGCCCAAAACTTAAGGCATTAGCTGTAGCTAAATTAATTATTTTATATCTTATATCTCTCTGACAGAAAGCTATATCGGCTTTCAGTTTTGTATTCTTAGCCCAAAAACTCAAGAATTCTTGGTACAATATTGAATTTAGGGGAAAGATTGTTTATAATTTTTTTTACAAATTTTTGCAAACTGCATTATGTTATCCCGGGAGAAGATAGTGTGACTAGTGTTCTCTCGAAAGAAGATAGTATAGTTTGTAAACAAAAAAGTTTGTAAATATAACTTGCCCATTGAATTTATGATCGAAATTTCCGTTTCACAAGTTCCATCAAATAGAAAGGCGCATTAGATGTGGTTAGCTCATGATTTCTGCACCATATTGTTAGGTACAAGGCTTAAAAAATAAGAGACAAAAGCGAGGAGGAAATACAAAGTAGAGTTAGATACATGAATTATATAGCAAATAGCTTGTTCTTAATTTCATAATTTATAGTTTTCTTTTTCCAATTGTGTGTTAAAGTGGGGTGAAGATCAATGTTGTTAAAAATGAGATTTTATGTAGAAATGGAAGAGGGACAAAAAATCATAAAATGTAAAATCGTAACACAAAAAAATAATAAAAACATAAAAACGTTTGAAATATTGGTACAAATATTTTGATGAAATTTTTTTATAAAAAGTATAGTAATAAATGGATATTTTAACTATCATCTTCAGAGAGCTCTTTCTTGCATATGCAAATAAGCATATATAAGCTAGAGCCTGATATGCTAAAAAGGAAAATGAATAAATGGTGGCTACGTCATGTACCTCCTCTTGGTTTGAATACACATCTGCAGCCAAGTCATTGATTAACTCTGATCGTCGACCTGCTAACTCATTAAACACAGACAAGGTAAAAAAAAATTACTGTCGTCCAACGATTTCAGGGCCTGTACTTAACGTGCACAAGAATGAATAAAGCTATCTAGCTTATGCCTTAACTTTAGAAGTGTTGAGATATATAAATTAAACCAAAATCATGGAATCAAACCAAAAGATTTAATAGTAATAAATTAAAGCATCATCAAATTTCATTCCCCAAGAAAATTCAGGTTAAGCCAAGCACTGCCATTGTTATTGACATACGTGAATAGAATATGAAGCGATATACGACAATGTCTAATATATCGAACTCTGTTCATATGCACTCAAGCTCGTTCGATTTTAATTTAGCCATGTTACAATGTAAGTAACCAGGTTTGGCACCAAAAGTGTAACACAAGACCTAATTAAAAGAACCACCTGCAAAAGAAGTAGTTGATAAAAGTGATCCAGAAATGAGGAGGAAGAGAAGGCTGAACTTCTTGAGAAGCATGAGACCCATGATATGCGCAGCTTGGTATCTTAATGCAAAATGCTTGCAGGGAACAATAAATTCCCTAGAGAGGAATCCCCAAAGAAAATACTGAAATAGACAGTTTCATTGCAAAAAAGCATACTCAGTGTTCCTTAGTTATAAATTCAAACCAAAAAGGTAAAGGGAGACCACTTTGCTTTTTGTTGGGGCATTCAGTCTAAAAAGTTAGTGCAATGACTTATAAAATAGGATAATAGTTGAAGGCTGACCTTTGTGGAAAGAGAGAAAGATGTCTAGCTCAACGGCGGCTAGTATTTTGCTTTTGGATCTTGACGTTCCTTTTTGAAGTATCTATGAGTTAGATATCTTTGATGAGTCAAGCAGATCACTGTACACGGAAGAAAAGTGGTGTGTGTATGCCGTGACGGTAAGAGAGAGAACAGAGAACGTGTGTATCTGCATATTTTACTTTTTATTTATAGAATTTACTCGTGAGTATTGAGTGCTGGACCTCCAGTACTATTGTGAATGACCCAAGCCCATATATTATACTGTCGTATTATGATTGGTATCTTTGATTGAATACATTTCTTTAACTGTAATTGATTTATATTTGGATTGTCTCTTGTTGAGCTTATCAATAGATGAGCCTCATATATGAGTCTATAACAATCCTTTAAATAAAAACTAAAATTTTCTAGAATACCCATATTTTATTTATAACAAAATGCTTTTTTTTTTTAATCAGATGAGAAATTCTATTGGAAATTTAGGTGAAGAATTGGACAATAAAGTATATGTCGATTAAAACTGATATTAAATACCACAATCTCTTAGAGTATGTTCGTAAACCTGTTAGAATACAACAACAAGACCTAAAGTTTTACTTTATATTTGGCGAGTATTAAATAAAAATAGAATAAAACATAAAACTAATAAAATTTATTATCATAGTTTTACTAAAAGAAATATAACTAAATAGAACATAATGAAACTTTTCCATCCCATTTCCTCATATTTTATTCAGTTATGTTTTATCTGCGTGTCAAACGCTATACAAATAATGTTAATTACTAGACTACAAATTCATGGATTTTGTAACATTATTTTTGCTGTAATTTATTAAACTCAAATACCTTTAAAGACAACTTGCTGCTTTTTCATTACTCAGAAAAAATATCCTTAGTAATGACTCAACTAATAATTCATATGACGCTAAAGCTCAAATTTAAAGGAGATGCAAAGGAAAATTAGAAAGCATGCCTAGGGATTATAGGGATATCAATCAATTGGTTTTGCTCAAAAGAAGATATTAGGTTGGCATAAAATAATATTTGTGGATGACAAAGTGCTCTCAATTATCCTTGACGACAAGGACAACACACCAAATACAAATGAAAAGACAATGGTGGAGAATAAAGAGAAGCACCTTAAGATTTAAAATACTCTTGTCTTCAAATTCAGTGGTTTGGGGATGCTGATGAACGCCCTTAATTCAAGCATTATCTTCTCCACCAACGCAAAGATTAGTCAACTCACAAGGACTTTGGTAGAACTTGCACTTCAATTTTAGATAAAAAGTGTGAGGCTCTGTATGTCTGTGAGGTTCTGCATGAAATAATCGAAAATGGGAGGAGGAAAAATGAACTAGTTAACAACTTAGGATGTATAAATAATTCTAGGGTTTTATAAGAGTTATGTTGTAGGAAAAGTGATTGTGTAATGTTATAGAGATTCGTTTTGCGTGTCTTAATTTTTTATTTATTGTTTTGTTTTAAAAAGTGTGGACCCTACAAAATGTTGTGAGTGTAGGAAAGTTTGTTGTGTTATGTTAAAGGATAAAATGAAAACCCATAATTTTATAGTTATTTAATATGAAAACTGAAAGAGATTAAAAATAACATTTGATTCTTTCTCTTAAGCTTGAAGGAATAAAAGTTTAAACATTTTCAACTTCTTTTTATTTCTATTTATTCTTTCCCTCTGTCTTACGCTCTTACCAATTACATATAATATACCAAGATCAGTGCAAATTTGGTATATACGGATGCTTTCTCATCACAGCATTATAAAGCATCCAGCTATTCATTGACAGTACTAAAAAATAAATCAAATCCTCTTGATTAAAATGCATATGCCACCTCATCTACTTTTGACTAGAATATCTAACAAAAGATTGAGATTATGGTATTGCTAAAGATTACTGTTATTGCAATTAGATTAGAAGAATTTGTTTTGGACGATGTGTGTGTGTATATATATGTTTCATACAAAAAAAATAAAAAATAAAAATCTTTATCAGATGTTTTTTTATTGTATTTTCTTATGAATAGCATTTATATTGAAAAATGGATAAGGATAAGATTAAGAAAATATTAAAAAAAATAAAGCAAATATTTAAGTTTGAAGAGGAGGAAAATTAATTTTAAAAAAACACATGTGTAACTTAAATGTAAAGAATAATATAATAAATTAACTCACATTTTTAAAAAAAATTATTTATATTAAAAATATCTAAAATTAAAATAAGGAGAGCAAAATAATAAAATATTTTACTCTTTTGAAAACTTAAAATTAATTGGGGAGGATCCACTTACCACCAAAAAAGTTTTCAACTTTTACAACCAATTTAATCACCGTTGATTTTCATCAATCTAACGGTTATAATTTATTGGAAATTAATAAATGTGACACAATAAATGTTATTAATTTTCAATAAATTATAACCGTTAGATTGATGGAAATCAACGGTAATTAAATTGGTTATAAGAGTTGTAAACTTTTTTTGGTGGTAAGTGGATCCGTTCCTAAATTAATATATGCATTTTTTTTTTGGATACATTGATTTGTTGCTACATACTGTGTCCAATAGTATCACTAATAAGTCAACTTGTTTGCTTTTCAGGGAATATTTGTAAGCCATCCATTAAGGCACAAACTCATTTTGAATGGTGAATCATTTACTACAAAAAAAAAAGTCGAAGAAATTCAATGATGAAATAATTATGGAACAGTTTTAGCAGACAGCATACCCTTGTCAGAAAAAAAAACAGAGCAAAGGCAAATTAAAGTAAGACGAAAACTAGCGCAAGCGTAAAACTCAAAAGCAGAGAAGCAAAGACCCCAAACATGGAGGAGGGTTTGGATAAAAGTATTTTGTTGAAAGTAGATTGATTTGTTATTTATCCATATTTATTGATAACTCTTTCATTCAGGCACAACGATTTCTCTTCCAACCTCAGCACCCTATCTCTTTTTCTATCTCGGCCTTAGTTAGAGTTTTTTTTTTTATATAACATAGAAGTTAGAGTTGTTAATAGACAATTCATTTGATTGGACCATAAGTTTCTTTAAAAGGAATTACATTGTGGAATTTGAACAATTTTATCGTTTAATATATCTCAATGATACAATACAAATAATTTTAATAGATGGAAAACATATCAAATAGTTATTGGGCCAATTAATGTAACAATGTAAAACTGAGCCTAAACCTTTTAGTTGATTTATGCGGCCCAGCATTACAGGCCATGTGGACCGGCTTTTTTTTCACAATTCTCTTTGATAGATTTTAAATGGCAATCAGCAATGTACTGGCATTACCTCCAATTAAGCTCGATTTTATGAGATAGCCATATTCCTTTTTTCTATTTTCCTCCCGAGAAGAAAAGAAAGAAAAGAAAAACAACTACTATACTTGCAATAATTTATAAATGTGATATTTTAGATAATTACCCAATCAAACCTGGAAGAGTGACCAGAATGCCACTATTGAGCCATTTTTTTACCAATATATCACGCCAACAGTGCTATTTTCTAATAAGCCACGCATCCAAGTTCGCAACAGTGGGCAGCGAACTTGGTTTACTGAGATGGTGTGCTTGTAGTGGCCACCAAGTTCGCTACAGGGTGTAGCGAATTCGGCGGCAATTAATGCCCCTCTGCTGCCCACCTACCAAGCCACGTGGCTGACTAGACGAAGTTCGCTACCAGAGATAGCGAACTTGGTGCACTATGTGACAAAATCTCATTGCCCGATTAAAATTAATCTATCATTCACAATAAAAAAGAAACGAAGGAAAATGTCTATTTAATTAATGTACAAATCATCAATCACAATTAATATACTAATCACCAATTACAATTAATGTCTTAATCACCAATCACAATTAATGTATCAATCACAATTAAATTTGATTGATACCTTAATTGTAATTGATGATTGGTACATTAATTATGATTGGTGCATTAATTGTTTGTGATACCATTGTTACAAATTTGAACGATGTTTGTGAGAGATAAAATATGTCAAATGAGGTGTCATTGCATAGATCTCGAAAAGTTATATGAAATGAAATAAAAAATCATCCAATTTGGATATCTGAATCAAAAGTTATGATCTTCCGGAGTGATTGGTGATTGGTACATTAATTGAGATTGATACAATCAAAAGTTAATCTTGGTACATTAATTGTGATTGATGATTGATACATCAATTGTGATTGCACATTAATTAAAGAGCCCTTTTTTCTTCTTCTTTTTATTGTGATTGGTACATTAATTCTGAGCATAGCACACCAAGTTCGCTACCTTGTTAGCGAACTTCGTCCAGTCAACTTTTTTTGTGAAAGTGTGCCACGTGTCACGAAATCATTGGCTACCAAGTTCGCTATCAGTCATAGCGAACTTGGGACACGTGGCAGTCAGCTTTTCCTGCAATAATGTTCTACGTG
This sequence comes from Gastrolobium bilobum, assembly GCF_033153095.1. Taxonomy (NCBI): domain Eukaryota; kingdom Viridiplantae; phylum Streptophyta; class Magnoliopsida; order Fabales; family Fabaceae; genus Gastrolobium; species Gastrolobium bilobum. Next base: position 48,262 of record NW_026895348.1, on the reverse strand, counting down.
TCACGAAATCATTATTGGCTACCAAGTTCGCTACCAATCGTAGCGAACTTCAACACGTAACAGTTTGGTAAAAAATACTATTTGAGTGATAGATTGATAAAAAATTGCAAAAAATGTGACACTCTGGTCACTGTTCCGTACCTACTATTCAGCGTTTGAGGAAAAATGTATTCTTCATATAAAGCTGATTCCCATAATGTATTTGGACGGAGTATAATATCATAATTGTAAGAACATGCAATTTTTAATTCACTTTCGTGTTTCTTGTGATTTCATTTTCCTGAATTCCCTTATTAGTGAATGTAGACTGAAAAAATAATAATAAAGTGTTTTTTTATTAACTTGAAATTTCTTGATGGGAAAACAGAAGTTTTTTTTTTTAAGTATGATTCAGGTTGACCTGGCTTATCACTTGGGCTAGATTTGACTCAGTTGAGTATCTAAATTAACAATATTTTTATAAATGTTACAAAAAGGTAAACTAGTAACTTTTTCCACATATTGTAAAAAAGTGAACTAGTAGCATTTTTTAAATGTTGCAAAAAATAAATAAATAACATTTAAATGCAACATAAAAGTAAATAAAATCATTTTTTAAACTACTAATATTTTCTAAACTAATATGTTAAAGTGATATTAAAACCCTTTTTGCAACACATCCTTTATATCAAAATGTTATTAATTCAAATAGCAACATTTTTTTTTCATAATTTAACAATATTTTTCAATGTTGCTAAATGTCAATTATGTTCTATTAATTTGAATATGGAATAGGTTATTCTATCTACTATTTTTTCTGCCTACTTTTGTCTATCACTCTCCAATACTGGTAGATCGGAATCTCAAGAAGACAGAAAAAGATAAATGTTGGTTAAGATTCTGATGGTAGTGGAGAGTGGTAGACAAAGGTAGGTAGAATAACATATCCTTTTGAATATAAAAATAAAGATTTCATATGTAAAAAGGTTAAGCATTGAATCCCAAGGATAACTCAGTTGACAACTTAGCTCTCAAAAATTTGTTTTGGTCAAGGATTCAAACCTTATCTCTTGGCAACTGGGCCAAAGTTCAGCTCCAAGTAATACCAAAAACAAAAAAAAGGGTTAAGCATTGGCATCATCTGTTCGTACACGTTATTTGTAAACTCAACCTAACCATGAGTTCACCGCTTCAGCATGAAAGAGAGCATCATGTAGACCATATATTATAAATACATTCTCATTTCATTTCCCATTTTATCAAGCAGCCAAAGTGAATTAAACATGGCGAGGTTCCTTAGTCATATTCAAGTCTTTGCGGCCTTCTTCGCTATCATTATCTTTGTAACCTCAGGCAAGTGACATTAAATTACTTATCACATAATTTGGGGTATATGGTATGTGGTCATTTTTCAAATTAGCAAACATGAATTTGTAGCATTTTAAATATTTTGTTTATAAAAAATTATATACTTGATATTATGTATTAGTACATTTATCTCTGTGGCAGCTTCGGAAGGGAAGGAACCGGGACATAAATGTTGGCGCAACAGTAAAACTTGGCCCCATGCAAGATGCTTCCATTCCTCAATTTGCAGTCATCACTGCCAGAACCTAGAAGATGCAATCTCAGGGCAATGTGGTTTCTTTTTCAAGAAATGCCAATGCAAATTCTGCGATGACCCACTCTGAATTTATCCACATAATTGCTAGTACGACTGAATAAGATCGATTCCCAGTGATGTGTTTAGGGGATCAGATCAAAGAAAGAATTTGATAAAATGTTAAGTCTACGAGAACAAGAGAGAATTTGTACTCGTTTCTTTAGAATATGTTTTTTGATGTCTTGCCCTTCTTTTCATTTTAAATAAGCTGAATGCAAATCATCATCTCATTTTTTTTTTTGTATTTCCATTTCAACACGTGAATCATTGACTTGAGTTTTACCCGTAGAGATACTAATTGTTAAATTATGAAGTGAAATATTTAGCTTAATAAAATATCTAAGTTAAAATCTTTTGAGCATGAATATTGAATAAAGTCCTCCAGAGAATATGTGTAAATAAATGGTTCAATTATTTCGTTTGCATTTAACTATTTGAGTTGTGAAACCTTGCTGCATCAATCAATATTTGAAGGGAAACTAAGGTGAAACCGTCGATGAGTCATGGTGATTGGTGGCATCTAAAGCCATTTGACAAAAAAAAAATATATCGTCTATGTATTATCAGCCTATATAGTATTCCACTTTTCTTGAACATTAATTATTATCGTCAAGGAGGATATTCTTACTACCAAAATCTTTTACTATCAACTCACTTTATCTATCTAATCATTATTAGATCAACATTTTCTCTTTTTTTAAAAACTTTTTAGCATTCTCTCTATTTGATTCAATGGTAATTAGATAGGTAGTAAATTAGTAGTAGAAAATCTTGGTAGTAAAAATATCCTTCCTTTTATTATCATACCTTTTATCATTACTTAAAACATATAAAAAGAATGCATGGCGAAAATTTTCATAAAAAGAATTAATGACATCAAATTTAATTGTTGAATAAATTATAGAACAAATATTTGTCATTTTAAATAAAAAATAATAATGCATGGCTAACATTTTCATAAAAAGAATTAAAGACATCAAATTTAATTGTTGTATAAATCATGCAAAAACTATTTGTCATTTTAAAGCAGTGTTATTAAACCCGACTCGGGTATTGACCCGATCGAGATACTGGGTCACTAGATCTGGTCGGACCGGTTGGCCCGGATATATATAAATATGAACATATAAATTCAATTATATTTTCCATATTTAAAATGAATTAAACAAGGTTCACTAAATAAGCTCAATAACATGAAGCATAAATAAATAAAAATGCACGCATTACTATATCAATTTAAATTGCAACTCAAAATCTCCATAAACATACTTCTCAATAAAAAATGAACTCATATTTTTCAAATTCAACTACATTAAGATGACATATTTCACATTCTCTTAAGTTATTATTCAGCAAATTGCTTGAATATTGGAAGTTGAAATTTAAGATTATTGTAGAAGAGTATACTAGCAAATAAAATTACAAAAAAAAATTAAAATGAGTTCTACATTTTTTTCTGACAAGATGAAATAATTTTGGTTTTTTGGTTTTTTTAAATGCATGACCCGATCAGGTCACCGGATTTGACCTGGTCGATGCATGACCGGTCCAATGCTTGACCCGAACCAATCTGATGACCAGTTCATCGGGTCCCGGGTCGGACAAGGTTTTACAACACTGTTTTAAAGGATATAATTTTAAATCATTTTAAAGGATATAACTTTATGTCATTTTAAGTAAAACAATAGTGATTTGATGATTTTGTACATTCTTTCTTTTCCCAATACATGAGGAGCGGAGATAATATAAAAAAAACTACCAAATATATGTCAAATGAAAATATAGTCATTTTACTTAAAATGACACAAAATTATTTTCTTTAAAATAACAAATATTTTTCCCATAAATTACTTTATCATATTGTTTCTTATTTATTGTTTATAATATTAGGTTTAATATATTTTTTTAAAATAATTACTTTTTTTTTTTTGATTCAAAATAATATTATTTTATGATCAAAGGAAATATATTTTTGTAATTTTGTTTATTTTAGGGTTATATCAAATTTTATCATGATAAAAAATTTCTCAACTCCTAATCCAAATTATTTGAGTCACAAGAAATAATTTATCGACAAGAAGAAGTGAAGAACATTGAAGGGACGTTTGGTATGCGGAATTTTTCAAGATTTTCGAAAAATTGAATTTTATTAAATTTTATATTTTCGGATATTATTATAAATGGAAGGTCATATTTTTGAAAATCGAGATTCTCGGATAAAAAAAATTTCCTCTACCAAATGACGTTAAAGCCTTTTGTAAAATAATAAAATAGGACATAATACGTGGAAGATATCATGTTCGAACAACCCACCATCCGCGTACCACACCCGACAACTTCACTTATTATACCTTCATATTCAAGTGCTGTGGCCTGTGCCCGTTTGAAACTGACCCGTCAAGGAAAACAGCTTCACGGGTTGATGAATAAGATGGGTTTTGGTTCGGATCTGTATATTCAGAATGCGATGATTCATATGTACTCAGTTTGGGAATTTGGGGATTGCATGTTAGCTGTTTGAGAAAATGCCTGATAGAGATGTTGTTTCTTGGACATCCATGATTGGTGGGCTTGTTAATGATGATCACCCTACTGAGTCAATAAGTTCGAAAGAATGTTGGAAACTGGAGTAGAGGTGAATGATGCTACAGTGACGTCTGTTTTAAGAGCATGTGCGGACTCAGGAGCATTGAGTATGGGAAGGAAAGGGCACGTGATTGTGAAGGAGAGGTGAATTAATTATAAGGCTAATGTTAGCACTTAGCACTACGCTTGTTGATATGTATGCAAAAAGTGGGTGTATAGAGAGTGCAAGGGAGGTATTTGATGATGTTGTGGACAAAGATGTTTTTGTTTGGACTGCAATGATTTCTGGCCTTGCTAGTCACGGGCTATGCAAGGAAGCTATTGACTTGTTTGTTGACATGGAAACATCTAAAATAACACCTGATGAGAGGACAATGACAACAGTTTAATTTATCAGCGTGTAGGAATGCAGGTTTGATTCATGAAGGTTACATGTTTTCAGTAATGTGCAGAAGCGTTATGGTATAAAACCTACAATTCAACATTTTGGTTGCTTAGTGGACCTCCTCGCTAGATCAGGGCGTTTGAAGGAAGCTGAAGATTTCATTAATATGATGCCTATTAAACCTGATGCAGTCCTTTGGAGGACCCTGATATGGACCTGCAAAGTTTATGGGAATAATAACAGGGCTGAACGTTTGATGAAGCATCATGAGCTACAAGAGATGAGTGCAGATGATAGTGGAAGTTACATACTTGCTAGCAATGTTCATGCATCCGTAGAGAAGTGGTGTGACAAGGTAGAAGTGAGACAGTTGATGAATAGAAAGGGACTAAATAAGCCACCAGGGTCTAGTAGGATTGAAGTTGATGGTGGTGCACATGAATTTATGATGGGAGATTACATTCACCCTGAAGCAGAGAAAATATTTGTCAAATTGGATCAGATGGTTGATAAAATAATAAAAGAAGGGTATAATCCAAAAGTATCAGACGTCTTGCTTGAGATAGATGATGAGGAAAAAACCATTCACCATAGTGAGAAGCTTGCTCTTGCTTATGGACTAAACAATATAAGTCAAGGGTCCAAAATCCGGATTGTGAAGAACCTAAGGTCTTGCGAAGACTTTCATGAGTTTATGAAACTAATCTCTAAGACATATCGAAGAGATATCATAGTGGGAGACAGAATACGTTTCCATCATTTCAAAAACGGAAACTGCTCTTGTAAAGATTACTGATAGCACGAGAATTTTCCTTGGATTGAATGTTGTAACGTGTAAAAACAAAACTTGTAGAGAAATACCCATGTAAAGTCACATAAGCTGCTATCTTTGATGCCTATTTGGCCATTTTAACAAAATGCAGATGTCAAGGAATGTTCATCGGTTGTATGGACACGATTGCTGATTTTAAACTAAACTCATGAACGTGGTCCTCTTCTGATCAAATATCAATAAACGGGAAATGTTATTTCTAATAAGCTCATTATATTGGATAATGAGCACTGAGATGGGATATACTTCGATCCATAATCCATTATAAACATGCGCATTTAGAGTATATTGGTCATTTACTAAATAGCTAGATGGTTTTCTATTCGTTTATACGTACGTAAAACACTGATTCAGAAAAAGATATACGAGATGAAGAACTGCATTCATTCTTTGGAAGTTATTTGGTCAGGTAATGTTGATGATTTGCAGGTACGTGATATATATATATATATATATATATATATATATATATATATATATATATATATATATATATATATTGAATTTAGCGAAAGAATTAATTAGAACTATGAATGCATACGTTCTTTTATTTAGTTAAAGATATTGATATTCGATAATAGATTCTATTTGTATCACTGTCAATTTACGCTTTCATATGTTGTTATCAAATCTTTAAAAAAATTTACTATATATATCACGATCATTATTTTGCATTTTTAACTTTTGTAATCACTTCTCAACACATCATTACATAATAATGTAAAAAAACTTAATACTAAGAGTGAATTAAGATTAAACTCTGATAATTATTGAACTCTCTTTTTTTCAATTGAAACATTAAAAAATGAAAAAAAAAAATATAATACATTGGCATTTTCACCTTATATTTGTTGATACAAATAGAGAAGACGACAATAATCAATTAAAAAAAAGTAAAGAAGAACACGGTAAGTTTGCAAATTGTTATGAATTGTCGTGGCGTGACATGATTATTGTCCTAATAATAGTTTTGCTTTGACGGTGACGCAAACTGATTCCCTCGTGATCGTTCTGGAGGGTTAACATGGGTTTAGTTGGTAGCGTGCACTTACTATTCACCCGAGAAAAGCTGCTTAGATCTTTGTCCAAAATCAAGAGTGAGAGAATAAAGAATGATTATGTGAATCTTCTGAAGTGTGAGGAAGGCTTTATTTGTTGTAGCAAACATGTGAAGATTCTAGTCTAGTGTCTAACTGGTTGGACAAATATTAATCAATTAAGATTGATTGAAACCAATCAATTAGAGGAAAAAATTAATAATAAAATATTAGTTAGGGGCCAAATACAATCAAGGACTAACCGAAATCAATTAATTAAGGAGGAAACTTTGAGTATCACTTTTCTTATATTTATTAAAAACATCTATCCCCATTTTGATGCCCTATATGCGCACCCACAGCTGAGATATAACTTGACCTGGTGAATTCTAGTTAACTTCAATTCTTAGAACCCCTAATATGAACTTTAGGGATTTATGGTTACCAATTTGAATTTTTCTGAAAAACTGTTTGCAAAGGGAAATTAAAAAAAAAAAAAAAAAAAACTGTCTCCGGCCCCTTCTCCCCCTCTATAAATGATGCTCACTGTTAATTTTATCACATATCACTTAGACACCGTATTGTCATTCAACTTACTCTTGAATTCTTTGTTCTCTTCTTATTAATTAGGGTATCTTAAATAACATAGGTATACTAATTATCAAGGAAGCACGGACACTTGTAAAAATAGGGATAGTCGTGTCCGACACGCTCCGACACGGCGACACGCTCCGACACGGTGTCGGACACGCGGTCAACTTTTTTCGACACGTTGACCATTCCGACACGCGAATTTGACCGTGTCAAATGACATTTTCGTATTTTTTTTTTAATTTTTTTTTAAAAACTTATTTTTTTTAAAAAAGTTAAAATATATTAATAAAGCTTCCACCTGATCATATCAATTTTATTTTTTTGTCTTTTTTTCCCTTAAGTAGATAAGAGATCATCTCAGCATCATTGTTGTCAATTCCTATCACGCTCTTGTTGTATCTCCTTCTCTCTGATCTCTCTCTAATATGATTTGATCTCTTATTATATCTCTCTCATCCCAATTCTTATTTTTTTTATTAAAGCTTCCATCTTTATAACATGTTGATGGGTATTATTAATTTAGTTTTATATTTTTGTTAAATTATTAGATATTAAATGACATATACACTATACAAATTAAAAATATTATTTAAGATTAAAATATGTCCCAACGTGTCGAAATTCATAATTTTTTAAGATTGACGTATCGAAATGTCGTATCGTGCCACGTGTCTCGTGTCGTAGCGGTGCTGCATAGTTAATTATAGTCTTCTAGAGCACTCTGGCTGATAAGCACATCACTATAACCTGCTTCAATTAGATCCCGATTAAAAAATTAAGCCACTACTAAATATACTCAGAATTAGGACGACTTTTTACCAAAGCATGTGAACCATTCAATAGCATGGCTGGCCACATGCTCACCCCATTTCCTATAAATAAATGCCCTAAACTTAACTTTCTTACATGTAATCAAATCCAAAAAGAAGGCATCATGGGGAGATTTCATCATCCTTGTACTCTTTTTTCAAATGTTGGACCTATATGCATACATAATAATATAATAATAAGATTTTCGTACACTTTTTCTCTCCCGGACGCATAATTATAAAACCAGAATACCAAAGTACACCAAATTCATCATTTTTGGTTGTTAATCTTAATGTCTTTCTCATCTTTGTTCTTTTATATTTCTTAACCAGGAGAAAATATTGAAATGTAAACTTGGGTGGTCTCACCTTTTTAACTTTTTTGTCAGTTAAGCAAATGATGGATACCAAGTTCAAACTCATCATTCTTGTAGCTAAGCCTATTATTTCAGGGGGTGGGAATCTTTATCAATATTTTAGCACAAAAAAACAAAGGATGAGTACCAATAGTTTTTCACTAGAATTGCATCTCAAGTCTTTACTTCTAGAAAGGAATACATGACGAAATTGAAAACAAGAGGTATTTTTTCTAATAATGGTTCCAAATGCTAGTAACCTGGATAAAAGAGAAGCTTTTTATCTGATTGAAATGTTACTGTAAAAGATTTTTTGTTCCTAAAACAGAAATCTTGCATTCTATTCCCTCACACAACATTGGACCACCATAGAGCATCGCTAAAATATATATTATATATTTGCTTTCATCTGATGACCACTAAACCGTCCATTTTTCTAATTTCTTTTTGTAAATTGAGAATTATTCTTTCTTCATTTCATTTGTGTACCCACAATTAAGAGAAGGAACCTGAGTATTTAAGCCTGGAAAGAGAAAAGAATATGCAGGAAAGGAATAAGTCTGATAAGAACTAAATCTTAGGGTTTTATTCCTTAATACAAATTAAAAATTGCAGATTAAGTTCCATACAACAGATTATAATTCAAGTCCCGTTTGAAAGTTTCAAATTATTCTCCTAAATTTGTTGTCAACCCTCCAATTGAAATCTCGTTATATGCAGTGAAAAATATGCCAATTCAGCAGTAGCCATTAAGCTTCTAACTCAGCAACTTTATGGATTTTGGCACTGAAAAAAACAACTCGGAATTTTCCTCTTTAATCTCATATTCTTGTTGGATCAGTTGAACCCTGAAAAAATGTTTTTTGTTTTTTGTTTTTTAACTTTTACGTTGATATACATGGTAAGTGGAAATTTCTACTTTATACTATTTTGGATAAATGAAACGGATCACTGTTGCTTCATTCTTTATGCACAATGTTTGGCTACCTCTCTTGTTTTGCCGCCATTGAGTCAAAGCCTTACATGATACTCAATCTAAGGCTACCATATTTGACAATAGAATCACACACGGATTAACGAAGAATCACATCTCTTCATGTACCAATTGGTTTTTGTCCTACAATGTATTCTAGATGGTTGTAATGTGGCTTCTTGGTTAGCTCTTTTGCATGCTTTTTCACTCCACCACTTAACGCCTTTTCTTTGTTTCACATTTATTTTTTGTTTATTTTGAGAATTTTCTGTGTTTTAATTTAGGAAAATATAAGAATCATGTTATAGGAATGATCTGATTCTGTATCTTAAGGATACGACGTCGTATCCTGATTTTAGTATGACTTTTTTTTTTAAGCGTGGGACCCACACTTGATTTGTGTGTGCAGGAAAGTGCTCTAATCATGTCACATAACAAAAAGCGAACCCTTTAATTTATTTCCTTCCTATGTTAGGTTTACCGTTTAGTTTGTGAGTAAAAATACAAAAGAATGGAGGAATAGTCTCTTAACAGATTCAAAGAATTAAAAATTTTGGAGATATTCAAGAATCAACTCATCTCAAAAAAATAATTATGGTCGAAATATTCAAAATAAAATAAAAATAAATACAAAGAATGGAGGAGTATAAGTAATTGTGGACAATGTATATATAGTGTAAAGAAATAACTTTTTAAAAGTTTAGGTAAAAGTCAATGAACGATTTTATACTTATCACGCTCCTTCGTACACAATGTATTTGTCCTTAATTGAAGTGTAAAAGTGTAAAAACTCAATTATTATTTTATGTTGAAATTCTATTTTTATTTTAGACTAATTCATCATTAAGATTGATTAAGAACTTAACTATTCTTCAAATTGAAGTTGCTAAGTAAATACTTACAATGGTTTTTAGTAATATATACATTGACACATTATACTTCGAACATTAATTTTTGTTTGTTTTTATGCACGACGTCCTTAAATTACTTCCGAGAGGTGATTTTGATGGAAGTCTTATTTTTAAGATTATTTAAGATGCGTAAGCGTAAGTACCCATGAAACTATATTTTAATATCTTTGGGCTGTGAGCTTAGCATTGGCAGCCCTCAAGTCGACCCCGAATAATGTTTTGTATTTTGTGGAAGAACATGTAGCATACAAAGACAAATGTGTAGTGATTGAGAACTTAAAAAAAAAATAAAAAAATATAGCAATATCTCGCGCGCGCGTGTGTGTATTGTTTGTGGTCACTATGTGAGATGGAGAAGCGAAAAAGTGCTGGAATCTTAGGGAAAAAAAATTAAAAACAATTTTTATGTATTGAAGTTACAAAAAAAATGTCGAGTGTTGGAATTTCACGTATGTTGAGGTAAGAAAATTTTGTTAATAATATAACAAGTTACTATTGAAAGCAAGTTAATAAAATTGTTTCACCCCAATATATGAGATATATGAGAATTTTTGTATGTAAAACTAACATTTATCTAAAAATTAAGTTGGAGCTTATTTTGTCAAGTTCCTTAGCCTTTTAATTTTTCAGAGTGTAATTTATGCAAGATATATTTTTCATTTTTTTCCCTTATTTTAATCAAGTATTCCAAAGATCTGGATATAAATCCCATCTTTGCAAGCAAAAATGGATTTCATTAAACAGAGATACGATCATTCAAAAATTTCCCTACAAAAAAATGGTGATATTTTATGAAGAAAAGATAAAACTATTTGCTACAGACAATTTAAGATCCATAGAAATTTTCATCTGCGTAACGAAATAATATTTCTAAAAAAAAAAAATTCATAACTAGAGTAGAAAAAAAACAAGTTACTTAAACTCAGTGATTTAAAATTCGGCTCAAACCAGTCAGATCGACTTGGGTTTCGGTGACCCAGTACTGATAATGACCAGCTATTTTGTTTGAGGATTGAAAGACTTATAGTTCGATCATTTTTATTTGTTAGATATAATGTTTATAATTTAATATTTATTACATACTATAATACAAAGGATTGGAATGACAGTTTTAAAACACCATTTATAACTCTTTTCTATTTTTTTAAAATAAACGACTTTATAAGTACAAGTTGGCGTGTTTACTTTTCCTTTTTGAGGCATTAACTCCAATATCTAGGAGCAGGCAGCCTTTCCTATTCCAAGAAGCACTGCATCCTCCTTTTTTCCATCAGAACAAAACTATGTAAAACATACAATAAATGGAACAAAATTGGGTATAAAGCTATCAAACAACCAAGTTATTACAGTTCCCTGTAATAGGAGCATTTCAACTTGTAACTTTCTATTTTCTGTTTGTTGCAGCGATTCCTGGTCCATTTTAATTTGTACCATAGCACTCCAGTAAGATTCCTTAGTAGCTAAATCAAATTACAATGTTTGATATACTTTAAACTGAATTTGAGTAAGCTCCATGTGACTAAACCACATGCTTGATCTCACTTGCTATTAACTTAATAACAAGATTTAGGTAAAAGTTACAGAGCTTAACACAGTATATGCAAACCCTGACTTCAGTTCTGAGCTTTTAATTCCATGTCTAAAAGATACTTGCTCTGAAAACTTTGTTCCTAGCACGTGGAACTTGTACCCTCACAACATGAGGGCACTGATCTCTGCTCTTTCACTAAAACGTGCCTCTTTATAACTTTCCATAAACTTGGTGTAGCAGCTTTAACCCAAAGTTGATACCTTTGCTTTTCATTTTCTTAGTGGTTAGTTTGTCGCTTCTATATTAAAATGATATTTAATTTGTCTTACCTATGACAAATCAAAACGAAAATGAAAAATCTTAGACCTGAAATGTCTTCTATGGAACATAAGCTAGCTAAGATAATATCTAGGAAAACAATGGTTCTCAATTGGAGTTAGAGATGTCACAGTCACACACTGACCAGGACATATTTGTATGTTTCCCATTTCAAGGAACTTGTTCTAAACTGCAAAACTATTATGAGGAGATAATTAGTTTGGGTGCCATGGCCAACTCTCCTCAGCAATTGTCCTTTTCTTTTGCTGGTCACTTTTGGACTTTTCTTTCAATTAAGATGCGTATCTCTGGGGATTACACGAGGCCTCTCTAGACAAACCGAATATATTTCTAGTTAGTATAATCTCTTTGAATCTTAATCCGCTACTTAGTAATAACAGCTTTAATTGTTTACTTATGCTAATTCTTCACCTAATCTTCTACCAAGAGTCGTGGAAAATTGCTAATGCCTATTTTCCTTGCCTATCATTCTGTATGAATTATATAAAAGCTCCATAAACCTAACTCCTATCTTGTGGGATCAAAAGAGAATACTGATCAGCAAAAAACCCACTGAAAAGAACACAACATACAAAGAAAAGTAAAATTTATGCATACGCCCGCTGATTGGAATAGTGCTTGCATCATATCAAAAAGTCCAAACCAGAATTACTATTGTAATGAATTCAACTTTGTCCACTAAACTATCATTTAAGATCAAGAGCAAGTAGCAAAATTGTATACCATCTCAAGTTTAGTCAAACAAAGCACTAATTAAAGTATATAATATTAATTATACAGAGCATTCGACCAAAAGGGACACGTTTTTTTTTTTAAAAAAAGAAAAGAATTAACCAAATAGAGAACTTGGTCAATATTATTATAATATAGCAAAGGAGAGTTACATCATAATAGTGGCTCAAATCACACAACCTTAATAGACCGATCTCTGAACACTACAAGGGCCCATTTACAGAACCAGCACCCAACAAGCTTACCCGCTTTATGATACAATACACATTCATGATTATTCCATCACACACTATCTGGCATATATGACACTGATTACAATTTCTCAACAGACTCAAACCTAAAAGAAATCAACAATAATAGTACAATACCCCTCTTTTCTCTCTCTATCTAAAATCCAGAAAGCCCAATAGATCTCATCTCAGTACAGCAACATGTCTGCAGAAGCCATGATTGGTTGGTTCACATAGGCCATATTTAAAGGGTTGAAGAAGCTATTGGGGGGCTCATTGAAGGAGCTTGGTGCCCCTGCAGAAGAACCAAAAAACCCATTGGTGGCATTGAAGAGGTCGATAATTTCGTTCAAAGACCCTAGCCTGTGGCTTAGCTCACCCACTTGAGCTCTCAGAACTGAGTTTTCAGCCTCAATAGTCAAGTACTGTTGGGTAGTGAGGTTGAGGGATGTGAGTATCTGGTGAGTCTCGTTCCTGAGCTGAGCCACCTGAGAAGCAAGATCATCCAAGTGCTTCTGTTTCCTCATTCGAGATCGCCTTGCAGATTCACGGTTTGATATCATTCTCTTCCTCTTCCTCTGATCCATCAACGCCTGCAAGTCCTCCTCTGAACCAGAGTTTTGAAGCAGAGATGATCCTGAAGATGTTCCACTTGAGGAAGCCATGTGAGAGAGACCGATACAAGCTTAAAATTATTCAAAAGTTTAACAAAGAAGATGGACACTTGTTCGCAGGACCCAGACACTAGACTAAACACAAAACCAGAAAAATATTGCAGATAATAATAGTAATAATAATATACTTTAATAATCAGAAACTAGGAGAGGGTTAGAAATCATGAAACGTAGTAGAGCCAGTAAAGGAAAACAACTGAGAAGGATTGAACTAGATGGGTCCTGCGTCTAACAGTGGAATTGATCATACACCCAGAAAATAATATTTCACTGAGAATTTGATACATGAATCTCAAACATCAAGAACAAGATGTTGGGCATTTAAGATGAGCTTGGAAATAAATATATAAAAAAAAAAAATGGTGTTGATGCTCAGAAGGGATCAAGAAATCAGGAGCTGAAGCTCAATCAATCATAACTGAGAGAGAACATGTAGAAGAAAGGCTTAATACGGTACAGAGGCAGAGCTCTCACGGAACCATTAAGGTATATAATAAATATCTAAAAAGTGTGGTAAGAAAGAAGAAGAAGAAAAGTGGGAGGGGATTCGCGCTGCTTGAAGCGCAGAATTTATAGAACCAAAAAGGCAAACAAGTTGATAAAAAAAATAAAGCTTATATTGAAATGCAAAACGATAAACAGAAACAAGGACGATTCTTTAACTTTCTTTTATGTATTAAAAGAAGGGTTCTGTTAATGTCAAGGCCGAAGGAGATAAGTTATCTCAACGTGATATAGATAAATTTGTGTGGATTTCACCACCTAAAAAATAAAAAAGAAGGAGGTAGCATAGTTTTCTATGTGTAGAAGAAAAATTTATCACATATAAGAAAAGTTTTTCTTTAAAAAAAATAGATTAGTGTTTGCACTTCTAACAAACATAAAATTGAGTCATTCAGATGAGAAAAGAGAGAGAGAATTATTTGTGATTTTAAATGACAGAAAGTTATGTCATTTTAAGATAAATATACACAGAAAATTTAAATTTTAAATTAAAAAAACCATCAATTTTCTCTCTACCATGATTTTCATTTTTCTGTGTTTATCTCTCTCCTAAAATGACATAACTTATGTCTTTTAAAATGACAAACACTAAACTCGAAAAAAAATACACAATAAAAAGTATGAAAAAAAAATTCTTTAGATAAAAATATTAATATTAATTAAAATAACCATCTATTAAAGAAAAAAATATTTATCCTTTTAAATGACATAACTTATATCCTTTCACTTTCACAAAGAGGTGGGACCCACATCTTTATTTTTTTTTGTCAACTATCTCACCTTCTTTATCTATCTCTTTCTCTCTCCCTTAAAATGTCACAACTTTAAAATGATACACATTTTCTACTTTATTAAAACCAAATATTTTTCCATAAACAAAATTGAGAGATTTATTATAAAGGTTCAAAGCGGGAACTACTCGGATGGGGAGAGAAGAGAGGACGGAGTTGAGGGTTTCGAGTTTAGACACCGCAACGTATCGTCTTATTCTAGAATACTTCCAAGTTCCAATCAACATCACATATTCAGGACATAGTTATGCGGGTTAACACGTAAATTGCAAAATTATTGGAAAATATTATCTTATGTCGTAGGAGAATATTTTTCTCCCTACACATACATCGACTTTCGTATTGTTTTTTTTTTTTTTAAGTGAGTGAGTCTCACTCATAACTATCTCTATGACATAAGAGAGCTTCTCTTATGCCACATGAGATTAATAAAGCCCCAAAATTATTGAGATTGATTAAAAAATAAATAATATAAAATATTATAATTTATTGTATATATTATTAAAGTTTTAGTTCTTAACTTTTAGTTAATAATTTTAACTTTCTGCTTTATTTTTTAAAGCGTATCACTTACTTTATTTTGTAAATTATAGGATATTATATTTTATTATATTAAAATTTTTATTTTTCTCTGTTAATAAATTTTTATAGAATTTTTTTTATTTAATATTTATCATGAGAGATAAATATGAAATTTTCACATAAAAATGATTGATCAAATATTATAAAAGTGATTAAATCGCAATATATTTATGCTACATCTGATTCTACAATAGCTAATTAGCTATGTCCGGTGAAACTTGTTTTTATTTATGTATCAGTTAAGGGCCGTTTGGATGGATTTTCAAAAAGAAGAATTTTTTATGAGTTGTTTTTTTAAAAGAACTTTTTTTAAAAGTCAATATTATTTTGTGTTTGGATGCAATATTTGAAATGTGCTTTTAAATAAAAATATCATTTGAATATTAAAAAAAAACACTTTCTAAATATAAAATGAATGTTGTACTCTTGTTACTCACTCCATTTTCATGCCACCTCCTCCCCTCCGTGACACACATTCTCAGTATGTTTTGGGACAATATCCCCATCTATTCTATCCTCCGAATATCCTAGGTGGTTTCCATGCATTTAACTTCCTCGTAAACCTGGTACAACGAAATAATGGTTGAGTGACTTATTATCTATCAAGCATGGCACACAACATTGTATGCTACCACCATGTTGAACTAAACGACTCTTTAGATTCCCGTATGGGTTGGCTATCACATAGTTGACAGACACAAAAATTGATCATTTTTGTTGCAACATTTATCTACTTACAACTTGAGATTTCATTTTCTCCTCTATTCCCAATGGAAATGGACTCCATTCTCAATGGCAACAATGCTATCGGAATCAACTCAATCGCCGCCATCAACCACCCACCCGCTCCTTCCTCAAATTGATCCCAAGAGTCTCTGAAGTTGGAGCACTTGCTATCTGCCTCCTTCAAGGCCTCAAGAGGAAGGTAACTATTGACCAAGAAGAGAGCGTCGAAGGAGATGGGTAATATTGGTCAAAGTAGCTTTTGACTTCTATTTTTCAGAGAAGCCGGAATTTTTAACTTTTCAAAAAAATAATATTTTGGCTTTTGTACTGCTTCTGTTTTTATTAAAATCTCATATCCAAATAGCCCAAAAAAAAATCAAAAACACTTTTCTTGTTTCTTTTAAAAGAATCAGCTTTTGGATAAGGAGAAGCCCATTCAAATAAGCATTTAATTTGAGTTCTTGTGATATTCACTGTAGAGAAGCTTTCTCTAAACATCTAATTTTTTTTTTTTTAGATATATTCATCAATTTATCGATTATTTAATTAGTCTAATTTGAATACGGTCAAATTCATTAGAGGGACGGCAGAGTCCCAAAGTTATTTTTTCCATTCCCATCAACTCAAGATCCTAATTAAAGAAATATCTAATATTCTAATCACATGTTTGGCGGGGTCTCCTTTCATTTTGCATTAAAAAAAAGTGTCCAGTGTTTTCAAGCAAACTCAAATTTGCTCCTAATACATTTGAATGAAATAAGAGTTGGAAGGTATAAAAATAATAATAATAAGAGTTGGAAATGTAGGGTCTGTTTGATTATGTTCCTTTATTTTTGTTCTTGAAATTATTTTATAAAATAGTTAATCAAATGAGTGTTTTTTGTATTTATTTTTTTCTGAAAGTTAAAAATCAAAAGATAAAATAGAAACAACTAAAACATGTTCTCTAAATTTAATTTTAAAAATTAAAAAACATTTATAATTTTTAAAATTATTTTTATAAAATAAACCTTACCAAATATGATTTTTTTCTCAAAATTAAAAAACCGTTTTTAAGAACTGAATACAAACAGTCCCGTAGCTTTTGTGTTAGATTAAGAGTTTTATACTAAACTTTGCTACAAACTTATTTTTTAGATAAATAATTTTCGATTGAAATCACTTTATTTCAAGCTCACTTTTAAACAAAAATTAATTTTTCAAACACTCATCAAAACATGCAGTTAATTAATATAAAAAAAAGTTGAAAATTAAGAATTAAATATGAAAATCGATCTAAATCTAAATTAAATCAAATTTCAATTTCTATATGTTAAATGATATTTTACTTAAAAAAATCATATTATCCATATTTGTTTAATAACTTTTATATTAATATCCTTAAAGTCCAATTTAATTATTTCTTTGACACAAACATGTATTCTTATATTGTCAATTAATATAAAATTTTATTTATAATTTTATTTTTATTTTATAAATATTTAGTATATTTTGATTAATTAATTTAACTTATATTTAGGCTATCAAAAAAAAATTAACTTATATATGTTTTTTAATAAGAATATTTTTTTTAAAAAAATATTTGAATCCAATTTGCAAACAGCCATGGCTTCTTACGGTAATAAGTAAATAGGGTAACATTATTAAAAATAAATAAAACGGTGAGAGAGAATTTTAAGGTGAGAAACTTGCTCGGTTGCTCCATCTTCTTCTTCTTCTTTTTCGGTAAACTGCTCCATCTTCTTCTCTTGTCCCCTACACGATGAAAACATTGTACGCTTCAGGCATAATGTCCTATTGGAACTTGGAAGATGATTAAATGACCCCTTCGAAACAGGTCCCTTTTTTCATCAAATTGATCTATATGGTAAACAAACAAGAATGGTAAAAAAATTCTAAAAAGTTCTAATTTTCATTTATGGTTATTTGGTGATGTCTCTAAAATTATTGTACCGTCATGCAGAATAATCCGATGCAGTGAAATTTAGGAAGAAAAAACTCACAACAGGGTATTATTGGGTCAATATTATACCAAAGTAAATCGGATTTCGGATTATTTTAAATATTGACTCAGTACAATAATATGAACTTACATTTACATTTTTATATGAGTTTAATATGTATCATATTGTGTAGAAGATAAAATTATATTCTATATATATAAAAATATATAGAACTCATATTTTTTCTTTTTTCTCCTTGTATGATTCCACATTAACTCTATACACTTATATATATGGGGAAAATATTTCTCAAGCTGTTTGAGATAAATTTATCTCCGGCCACCTCAAAACTATGTCGTTTTGATTATTTATTTATTTATATGTATTGATTCACCTTTGAATGGTTATGATTTCTCTTTTCTCTTTCTTCCTTTATTACCATTGATCTATCTTTGTACGTTTATGATTTAGTAGCCGGAGATAACTTTATCTCCGACAGCTTGAGAAACAATAAGCCCTATATATATATATATATATATATATATATATATATATATGGAGAGAGATCATTTGACTCCAGAGTAAGACTTATAAGTCTCACTCCCCATCCTAGCCATTGATTTCCGTCCATCCAACGGTTATAGTTTAGGAAGTTATATTAATTAATTAATTTATAAATGACAATCGTTGATTTCCGTCCATCAACGACTGATATGGAGAATAAGACTTTTCGGGTACAAGTACCCTTTTTGTTGAAAGTCATTCAAGCTTTTCCTGAGAGTATGACATGGGTTACTTCAGCGCCGTAGCGCCTCGAACAGTGGCTCGAGGCATTTTCTCTACCCCTTCTTACCCTGAAAAAGCATGGGCACCTTGCGAAGTCTTACTCTAGAGTCAAGAGAACCCTCCCCTATATATATATATATATATGAGTTTATTTTTTTTGCAGTTACTGCAGATAAGTTATCTGCAGTAAGCCCAATATGACGTCGTTTTGGGACAGAAATCATGGTGTTTTTATAATTTTAATTTATGTCAGGGTTATTATAGTATTTATAATTATAATTATAATTTTCTAATCTTATAATCTCAAAACAACATAATTTTAAAAATAAATACAGATAACTTATCTGCATTAACTATATATATATATATATATATATATATATATATATATATATATATATAGATATAGACACACACAGAGGATGTAGGATAATATATCCTACAACATTAGAATCATGCATCAAACCTTTTTGTATATATAAATTTTGTTTGAGTGGGAGTTGGGGAAGTCCACACTCCACACTATCCCATGTGGAGAATATAATTTTAGTTTCAAAATACTTATTAACGAAATTTATGTAAATATAATCATTTATTTAACAAGGTTAAGTTGAATAATTGAGAAACTTTTATTTTATTTGAAAGTGATGATATCTAACAAAAAAATAAATAAAATAAAATTTGCGTAGATTATGAAGCAACTATTAAATAAAGAGATTAGTATTTTCTTTTTAAAGATATAAAATTATGTTATTTAAATTAATTTATAGTTAGAAAAATAAAAATTATAATAAAAAATAGATATTTTTTTAATTTAAAGAATTAAAAAATATTAATTGTAACTAAAATAATTACTCTTTAAGAAGATAAATATTTTTTCATTAAATAAAGAATTTTATAAAAGATATGTTGTAGGAAAAATAATTATGTTATGTTATAGAGATTCGTTTTGCTTGTCGAATTTTTTTTTTTTTTGGTTTTAAAAATTGCGGGTCTCATAAAATATTGTGTGTGTAGAAAAATTACTGTGATAATGTTAAATAATAGATGCAAAACTCTTAAATAAATGGTTACATGAGATAGTTGCAGTTAATACTTTTGTTTGTTTGACGGGGACATGTGCAACTCAATAGTTGTTGTACGGTACGAATACATAGAAACTAGAGGGTACAGCTGTAGTGGGGAAACCCACCGATGTAGGAATAGCCGTGATTACACGCGTCTCCCCGTGCACACAAGTTCGGTTAAATCAGGGCTCTGTGCTCTGAGAAGCCTCTGCAGTAGTCTGGCCTATGCTAGAAGAGTGTCATTCTCCAACAAGCGCACAAGACACCGGTGACTGTGGTGCACGCCGCGTGTATGGGATAGAACCGTCCACACCATAATATTCTGACACGAGTCAATTTTATTAAAGGGTTTGATGTGTATTATTTTAAACGACATTTATGTTATTTTAATACAGAGATAGATTCAAGGATAAAAGTTATGAGGGAAAAAATAGGTGGTTTTTTTAATTAAATTTTAAATAAAAAATTTATTTTATGTTTATCTCTCTCTTAAAATGATATAACTTTATGTCATTTAAAATGATAAACATTTTTCCCTTAATTAAAATATAAATCAAAGATTTGGGACGTAACCTTGTTACTATGGGAATCCATCATTTTATCTTAAAATTTCATGTGATCAAATCATGAGCAATTTGTATATCCATATATTTTTTAATTAATTATAATTAGACTTTACCTATTTAGTGGATTGAAAAAAAAAATAGACACAAAAATTTTATATGATTAAATTATGGGATTTGCATTTGTTATTTAACATGACACAATAAATTTTTCTACATACATAATATTTTGTGGGGCCCACACTTTTTGAAAAAAAAAAATTACGATACGCAAAACGAATCTCTATAAAATTACACAATCACTTTTCCTACAACATAACTCTTATAAAACTCTTAAATTATATAACAAAAAATTCCACCCACGCTATTTTTGATGGGACCCACCATCATCATCATTCGGATTTCAGAGCCCTATCTCCATGGCCCATTTTAACTCGAATAATATCAGGTACACATTCAAGAATTTATATCTATTATTAAATAAAGGTTATGTTTATCTCATTTTACATGAGATAAACAATTTTTCTATACACAAAAAGGTATTGGGTTCCACTACTCTTTATTCTCTCTCCTCTTACGTGTGAATCTCACTTATATTTTTATTTCTACAACATGATGTAACTTTTTTCCTACAACATAAGAAAAATATTTCTCATTAAATAATTATTGAATAAAAATAATTTATTTAATATTTTAAAATCTCAATAAAAAAGTAATATTTAACTCTCTTTTTAATATTCTGGTTTTATTACCTTATATTGATATGAGTTTGTGTCTAAAGTTTAAGTATATGATATTTTTTATGCTATGGGAAATAAATTTATTTTTTATATGTATATAAAAATGTGTGACTAGGAAGGAAGGATTTATGTGGATTCATATGAAGAAAAGAGAGAAAAAGATAAATTATGAATTCACATATTTATATATATATATATATAAAATAAATTTATCTCTTATAAAATAAAATTAAAAAAGTGATAAAAATCCTGAGTTTTATTCTATCTGTGAGTGTTATTTTGTCTTTGGGAAAAATTATTCTAATGTCACATGAGATAAGTTTTTTCTCCTACACACCATTCGATAACTGTGCCATCTTTTTCTTTTCTTTTCTTTTTTCAGGTGGTGAAGTGATAGCACTGTAGCTATGGAAAAGTATCAGCAAAAAGGAAATAAAACTATCTCACTTCGAGGGGAGATATTTCCTCCAATACCAGAATTCTGGAATACAAAATTATTATTATTCTTCAAGGTAAGATACATAGGCATATATATCCATACTCTCTCACCTATAAGAGAAAAGAGAAAATCACACCCCCAATTACGCACTCAATGCCTTCCCCACCCAATAACAGAATACAAAATGCAATACAACTAAAAGGATCCCTCTAACGGTTGCTGTGACACAACGTCCACGCAAGTGCACTATATTTGATAGTCTCTTAACCATTTAGGTCTCACCTTGTTGCTCTTAGACACCCTAACCTTTGGGCTTGGCATCTGGTCCATTATATCTTCATCTGTATCCATTGGGCCTTGGTCTACAGTAACCGGTTGCATAACATCCCCTTCTCCTTCAGCAAACACCTTGTCCTCAAGGTGCAAGGATGGGTATGACTGCAAGATATCATCCAGATTTTCCCAAGTGAAGTCTTCAGGAAAGAGACCTTCCCACTGAATAAGAACCTTGGTCTGAGCTGTATTGGGGTCAGTGGTGGTATCCAGAATGGTCAAAGGCTGGATGACGGGTTGATTCAAAAAAGCAACAGCAGGTAAGGGAAGTGGTGTGGCACTTGGATCTTGATGGAATGGTTTGAGGAGGGAAGCATGAAACACTAGATGAATCTTAGACCCAGGTGGGAGGTCTAATTCAAATGCAACCTGACCAATGCATTTAATGATTTTAAAAGGGCCATAGTACCGATTTGCCAATTTGTGATGAACACGGTTGGCCACTGATTGCTGGCGATAAGGACGAAGCTGCACAAGAACCATGTCACCCAATTTAAATTGATGATCCTGCCGATGCTTGTAGCAGCAACCTTCATGATCGATTGGGCTCTGGACAGTTTACGTTTCAGCTGAGCTAAAATAGCCTCCCTATCATTCATTTCGGAATCAACAACCTCCACACTACTCGAGCCAGCCACATAATTTGGGAGTGAAGATGGGTCACAGCCAAAAACAATATGAAAAGGGGTAAAGCCGGTTGCCGAGTGGACAGAGGTGTTATAACACCATTCTGCCCAATGCAAAAAATGCCCCCAAAGTTTAGGTTGCACATGAACATAGGCACGGAGATACTGCTGCAAAATACAATTGAGTACCTCAGTTTGTCCATCACTTTGTGGGTGGTAAGCAGATGACATCCTCAATTTAGTGCCACTGAGTGAAAAAAGCTCTTGCCAAAACTTACTCATAAAGATAGGATCCCTGTCGGAGATTATGCTTTTCGGCATGCCATGTAACCTGCAAATCAATTGGCTAAATAAATCTGCAACCTTAACAGTCGTGAAGTTAGTAGGGAGCATCCTGAAATGACTAGCCTTTGATAATTTATCCACCACCACGAAGATGACGGTACAATTTTGGAAGGAAGGCAGCCCTACTATGAAATCCATAGAGATATCCTCCCACACTGCATTTAGGACTGGAATGGGCTGTAACAGTCCCTTGGGCCGAGTTGTAGGGACATTAATCTGCTGACAAACAAGACAGTGCTGGATGAACTTGGTGACGTCTTTCAACATGTCATGCCAGAAAAAATTGGTGCCCAACCGAGCATATGTTTTCTTAATTCCCATGTGACCACCTAATGGAGAAGAGTGGAATTCCTCCAGAAATAATTGCTTCAAAGGGGAATTAGAAGGAACAAAAATACGACCTTTGTAAAATAAAAGGCCTTGCACCAATGAAAAATCCATGTGTGAGTTAGGATCACGTTCAACTTCAAGCATTAGTTGACACAACTCAGAGTCAGATTGATACTCCTCCTTAAGCTTTGAAAGCACCTCAACTTGTGGGACGGTTAAGGCAAGGAGTTGGGCATCACCCTCGTGCAAGCGCGAAAGAGCATCAGCCACTGTATTCTCTGGACCAGACTTATATTTAATCTCATAGTCGTATCCTAACAACTTGGAGAGGTTGTACTGTTGATCCGGCGTTTGAATGGTCTGAGTCATCAACTCTTTTAAGCTTCTCTTTATCAGTATGGATAGTAAATTTTCTACCCAATAAGTAATGACGCCGCTTTTTAACTGCCTCCATTATTGTGTGCAATTCACGGACATACGTCGAAGCAGCTTGTAACTTACCACAAAATTTCTTACTGAAGTAACCGATTGGGTGCCCCTTTTGAATGAGAACTGCCCCCATGCCCGATCCTGAAGCATCAGTCTCAACAGTGAAAGGTGCAGCAAAGTTAGGTAGTGCCAAAACTGGAGAATGAGTCATCGCTTCCTTCAAAAGTTCAAAAGTGTCCTGGGCAGCAGTAGACCACACAAAAGCATCCTTTTTTAATAACTCAGTGAGAGGGGCAGCAATGGAGGCATGCCCTTTTACAAACCGGCGATAGAAACCAGTTAAACCCAGAAATCCTCGTAATTGTTTGATGGAAGCAGGTGGTGGCCAAGCTAACATATAGCCTTGATCTTTTCAGGGTCAGGACCAACTCCCACGGACGAGATGATGTGGTCAAGGTACTCCAGAGAACTTTGCGCAAACGTACATTTGGAACGTTTTAAAATGAATTGGTTGGTTCGCAGTGTTTCGAAAGTCTCTGCTAAATGTGTTACATGATCCTCCAATGTCTTACTGAACACCAAAATATCGTCAAAAAATACAATGACAAACCTACGAAGGAAAGGCTTAAACAAGGAATTCATTGTAGCTTGAAAAGTAGTCGGGGCATTACACAACCCAAACGGCTTTACCAGATATTTGAAGTGCCCTTCGTGTGTACGGAAAGCTGTTTTGGGAATGTCACCCAGACTCATGCGTATTTGATGATATCCTGAACGAAGATCCAGTTTGGAGAAACAGCATGCACCGTGTAGTTCATCGAGCAACTCGTCAACAGAAGGAATATGAAAGCGATCCGGTTGTGTAATCGCGTTGAGCGCGCGATAATCAGTACAAAATTGCCAGGAACCATCTCTCTTGCGGACAAGCAACACCGGGGAGGAGAAATGACTGTTACTGTTCTGGATGATTCTTGCTTCCAGCATTTCAGAGGTGAGGCGCTCAATTTCACGCTTCTGAAAATAGGGGTATCGGTATGGCCGCACGTTGACAGCTTGGGCATCAGGAAACAGGGGGATATGATGATCTGATGGCCGTGTAGGAGGAAGGTGGGTGGGATTCTCAAAGAGGGAAGCATAGCGTTGAAGAAGAGACTCGATCTCGGGTGAGTGAATGGTGGCTGTCGTCGTTTGTGGTTGGGTGGTCACGGCTTGGAGGTGGAACAGCTCAGAGATTGAGTGGTTAGAAATCATGCGCTTCATTTGGGCCACTGACACATTATGAGCCTCCACGGTTAGGCCCCCTTGTATGGTGACCACTTTTGCTTCCCGGACGAACTTCATGGTGAGTGTATCATAGTCAGTAAGGATGGGCCCAAGAGTCTTGAGCCATTGCACACCTAAGACAAGGTCAGCACCAGAAATAGGCAGCAAATAAAAATCCATGGTAAATTTATGATCATTGATAGTTAAACCCACCTGTCGACACCAAGAGTTACATTGTAATTCCTCACCGTTACTTACGAGCACCTGAAAGCCTTGGGCCTTTTGCACTTGAAGGCCCAAAAAACGAGCAAGCCTAGGTTGCAAGAAGTTGTGAGTACTCCCACTATCAATGAGGATGGAGAGTTGGGTTGGGCCCACCTAACCCTGCACACGGATAGTTTGAGGTACTTTGTGGCCCAAAAACGCGTGAAAACTAATTTGCGTTGTGGCATCGTCGACTATGTGACCAGACCCATTTCCGGCGACGGTTGCAAACCAGAGTCAACCAGCAATAGCTGTTGCATGTCGGTGGAATCGTCGGACTCTGGAGAGACGATTGAAATCATAAGGTGTGCTTGCACTTATGACCCTGATGGTATTTATCATCACAATAATAGCATAACCCTTTGTCGCGCTGTCCTTAGAGATCAGTTGGTAACATGCGTCGAATTTGAGGCTTAGAACCGATGGTTGTTTTTGAATCCGATGTCGAAAAGTTGGTTGGAGCAGGAGCGGTACCCGATGCGACCGAAGTAGTGAGAAGCGGAGCCCTGTTAAATCCTCCAGAAGAGGAAACAAAGGGTTTCGATCGGAAAATGGATCTCTGGTCCTGTTGTTTGTCCTCTTGTAATCGAGCTAACCCTATTGCTTGGGCTAGGGACATGGGCTGAAGAGCCTGAACATCCCATTGGATGTCCGCTTTAAGTCCGGAGATGAAGCAACTGAGGAGATACGGTGGTGGAAGTCTGATACACCTGTTGGCGAGTTTTTCGAATTGAGCTTGGTATTCACGAACAGAGCCGGTTTGAAGGAGTTTCATTAAGTCACCCTTGGGGTCTTCATATTGTGAAGAAGCAAAACGAAGCTCTAAGGCTTGAAGCAGTGCCGGCCAAGAAGTAATTTGTTCGTTGGCAAACATCCATTTGTACCATCCCAATGCCTCGCCTTCCATATAAAAAGACGCAATCCTAGGACGTTGTATTTCTGGTGTACCATGGAACTCAAAGAACTGGGTTATTTTGAAACTCCATCCCAAAGGGTCCGAGCCATCAAAACGCGGCACATCGAGTTTGTTAGTGGCAGCTTTGATTTCGGTCTGAACGGTAGTGGTGTGGGGTGTGGATGTAGAGCCTTTCATGGTAGTGCCTGGAATCGTCGCGCCAGCCTCCAAAGATGAAAAGCGGTGGTTAATGGTTTTTAAATCTTGTTGGATGGTTAACTGGGATTGTAATATTTTGGCGAGGGTGGCTTTTGTGGTATCAGGAGGTGTAGGGGGGTCCTGTCATGGTGGAAGGTAAAGCTCAATGAAAGCGCCAATGATAGCACTGTAGCTATGGAAAAGTATCAGCAAAAAGGAAATAAAACTATCTCACTTCGAGGGGAGATATTTCCTCTAAGACCAGAATTCTGGAATACAAAATTATCATTATTCTTCAAGGTAAGATACATAGGCATATATATATCCACACTCTCTCACCTATAAGAGAAAAGAGAAACTCACACTCCCAATTACACACTCAACGCCTTCCCCACCCAATAACAGAATACAAAATGCAATACAACTAAAAGGATCCCTCTAACGGTTGATGTGACGCAACGTCCACGCATGTGCACTATATCTGATAGTCTCTTAACCATTTAGGTCTCACCTTGCTCCTCTTAGACACCCTAACCTTTGGGCTTGGCATCTGGTCCATTATATCTTCATCTATAACCATTGGACCTTGGTCTACAGTAATCGGTTGCATAACATGGAGCCCACTAGTTTGTCTCTATGACATGAGATAACTATCTCTTTTAACATAAGATTAATAAAACTCTTTGTCTTTTCAGTTGCAGAGAATCACATTCCATTGTATTATTTGATCGAGTCTTTGACTACGCAACATATCTATAATGTTAAAAAATGGATACTATAATGGGGCGTTTGGTACAGGAGAATTTTTTTTTTTACCCGGGAATCTCAATTTTCAAAAATATGATTTTTACATTCAATTTACGTTAATATCCGAAAATTTAAAATTTAGAAAAATTCAGTTTCCCGGGAATCGGAAAAAATACCTCGTACCAAACGGCCCGTAAGGTATAAGAAAAGGTGAAACTCGGCTGACATTGATTATAAAACAACAGATAAAAAAGCAATACAGTTAAAAAGATTTATTTATTTTTTATTCAAGGGATAGGATATTGTGACAACCAAATAATGTTACTACCAATGTTACTACCACATCTTAACCATTGATTTTCGCCAATCAACGGTTATCATTTATTGCAAATTAATAATTAATTAATGAGTTTGATTTGAAAAATAATAACCGTTGATTGGCGGAAATCAACGGTTAAGATGTGGTAGTAACATTGATAGTAACATTATTTGATTGTCACAATATCCTATCCCTTTATTCAATACTCTGAGAATAAGATATTTTCATGATTAGGATGGTATGGCTGCATATAACATTTTCAAATTGCATTTTGCCACGTCATTTCGAGCTATTTTCTTGGGTTTTGATTTTTCTACTAAAAATGGGTGTTCAATATTCGATAAATATATGGTCTTTTTAAATACTTATCGCTTTATAATAAATTAGAAGTTTTTAAAAGTTTTAAAAGATTTACTCTTTACTATCTATATTATTCCAACCTTAGATAAGCACAAGAAGAACAATACATAGTAGTTTAAGTTTTTTAACAACGTATAAACATTATTTCTAGCTTTTAACGTCTCATTATATAAGTTTCATTTTAGTTTCGCTCCGTGGTAACATGCGTTTGTCTATTTATCTCGTAATTTATTGGGAAAAGAGTCTAGCATATAATAATATTTAATTTTCTATAAAATATACTCCACACTTCAAAATAATCAAATCTATCGTCACTACGGAGACTCAGACAATCGTGCACCTACGTAAGGTCTCTGTAGATTAGAAAGTGAAAGCCAAAATTGGCCTCCTATCCTCTATCTCTCTTGATTATATGTATGTCACGGTTCACTTTCTCCATTCTACATCTTTAACCCTATGATTCTTACTTTCTTAGATGCATGACATAAAAGTTGAACTATAAGAACAAAAAGATATTGGTTATACAGTCACCTTAAGAAAAATCACTGGAACCGCTATTGCATCATTTTTCTTGAAAGTTCAAAATCCGACTCAGCATACGAAGATTATAATGGTAATGTCGAGCTTTGTAAGCGACCCAATATTTCCGTGGGAAGAAAAAGGTAAACATGAGAGAGAGAGAAACTTTCCTGATGAAATTTATTATATTAAAATAAGAGAAATTACTAATAATTATTGATTCAAGTGCCAAAAATGTGTTATCTTTAATTACGGGTATATGAGAAAATAGTATTGGAAGAACCGTTCTCAATATAAATATTCGATAGAACTCGAATCGTATTAAATAAAATTAGATACCAAAAAGGATAACACATATTAACATCTCAATAAAAGAGTATAATTTTTCAAAAGAGCATAAAATCCGTGTAATTCAAGAATTCTTCAAGGAAGGAAGCATATTTTATTATAATTTAAAATTTTAATTGAATACAAGAAAGTGCTTGTAATAGAATCAATAAAAGAAATGCAAGCTAGAGATCGCTTGGCATCCATTTGCAGTGGAGGGGAATTGTCCGCATGAAAGTTGTTAGTGATTTGGAGGGTTTTATCAATAGGTCGAGGTAAATACTTCTCAACGAGAGTTTTGATGAATTTTAAAAAAGATAATAGGAAAATATTGTCTTGCAGTATCCCAACATGTTGATAAATGTAACATGTTACAACAATGCGTAGGAACTTAACCTGTGGATATCTTTCTGCATGGCGTCCTACATATGCCCACCAAAAGAGAGGAAAATTTAAAGGCCTGTGTAATTTGCATGCTTGGGTTGGGGCCCCAGTGGGCCAACATCTTGGGCTACGTTGCTGTAGATGCACAATCTCTTAATTGGCCTTATACTTCTGAATGAAGTTTGCAAGAAAACAGTAGAAACTGTCTTATTCTTTGCTTTCAGTCTTTCACATTTGAAATGGGAATTAGTGTGTGTTTAGTTAAGATTATTCTGAAAAAAGTACATATTTTTTTAAAAAATATATATATTATTTTCTATAAAAAAAATATATATTATTTTCTATAAATTTTAAGTTAAATCAAATATAATCTCAATCACTATTGTTGGAGAATAATCTGAACTATTAAAAAGATCCTCATCTAATACTTTAAGGGTTTTGAGATAAAGTGGTTCTTTACAAGATCACGAATTTAACCCTCACCACCTCTCACTTTTTAGTGAAATTAAATAAGCACAATATAAACAAAAAATTATACCTTTTGTGATGTGTTTTCTTCTTCTTCTTATGCATTATTTTGTGCAACAATTATTTAAATACTTATTTTTTGATACTTACGGGAGGTGCAAATTTTGCTCTCTGTGTTGCCATAGTTTTGTGTGTGTGTGTGTTTAGAGCAAATATATCGTGGGCATTGAAGGTTTTTTTTAAGCAACAAATTGAAAAGTACAGAATCCAACATCAACTTAGGAGAGAGATGGCAATACAATCCACTCTTCGCCACCCGAACATCCTGCAACTCTATGGTTGGTTGCATAACGATGAACGTGTTTTGTTGTTTATTGAGTATACTCATAATGGCGAGCTTTACAAGGAGCTAAGGAAAAAAGGTCATTTCACTGAGAAGCAGGTTGCCACGGACACGGTAATCCTTTCTCAAGTGTGTGTGCGCATGTGTCTTTTGAAGATTTTGTGAAAAATGTTGGTTTTTTTGGAGCCAATTGTCAACAAGTACGCTAACAAGTCAATTACCAACATCAAGCAATTTAATATTTAAAATTAACAATCCGCGAGTCAATTTTAACAGCTCGATTTTTTCAGGTTGAGACGGATCGAGCCGGATTAATTCATTTTGCCAACACTAACCAATAGCACGAGTGATGTGTTCTTCATGAACCCTCATTTGATGTATTTGGATGACCAAAAATAAAATAAAATAAAATTACCAACTATAAATAATGCATCATTATAAGATTATTTAAATAAGAAAAATGCTAATTATATTTTTTAATATTCTTTTAACAATTTCTTTATTATTTAGTAAAATTTGTTACTGATCTAATCAAATGGCTATTTTTTTTTATCAATGAGACTAAAATAAAATTTTACCCAATAATAACAAGTATTGAAATGGAATGTCAAGGGATATTTTATCAATATTTCTCTTTAAATAGTCCAAATCAATAACATAAACCTCACAACGCTTTACACACACCTATCTAAACACAATAACACATTAATGAAGATTTCATTCACTATTATTTTTTCATGGACTAACTACAATAAATTAGAAGGTTAAAAATGAAATTTTACGTAAAAATTGAAAGGAGATAAAAAATAATAAAATGTAAAATCATAACTTAAAAAAAGTAATAAAAATGTAAAAGTGCTTGAAATATTAATAAATATTTTTTGATAAAAAAATCATAAAAATATAAAAATATAGTGATAAATCAAAATTTTAACTACTATAAATTTTACAACCAATTGAGGATTAAATCAAAATCTGCAGCTTGCAAAGTATAAAACACCAAGCCACTTAAAGAAGATCATACCCAGATACACTAAAAAAAATCAAGTGGCTAGTTCAAAACGAAGATATAAATATATTAATTTATATAAAAAATATTGACATAATAATTAAAATATTAAATCTTAATAATTATATAAGTTTATAAATAATTTTTTTCATATCGACATATATGAAACGAAAAACATTTTCTCCTTTAAAAAGAGAATTGTTTTCTTATGTTACCGAGAGATCATTTTACGTGTAATATTTTTTTTTTTTTGGTAAGGCCTATTTGAAGTATGTATGTGCAAGAATTTTTCTAACCTTGTGTTAAATAAGAAATGCAAAATCCTATATAAATATATAATATTTTTTTTAGAGAAAAATGTTTGTCCTTTTAAATGACACAACTTATATTATTTTACTCTCACAAAGGGGTGAGACCCACACCTTTATATTTTTTGTCCACTCTCTCTTCCTTTATCTATCTCTTTCTCTCACTTGAAATGACACAATTTTACATCCTTTAAAATGATACACATTTTTCTTTTTCTTTTTATTTATAAATTGTACTCCGACATTTGTTTTGCACTTTGCAGCATAAGGGGAATGCTAGCATGGCGACAAAATCTAGTTCCATCAATCTGAATCTCACAAAGCCCAAGAAAATAAGGCTTTACGAAAAATCGTTGGGTTGTGACCAACGAGTCTCATAAAGGGAATGCTAGCGTGGCGAAAAATCTAGCTCCATCAATCTGAGTCTCACAAAGCCCGATAAAATAAGTTCTTACAAAAAACCGTTGGATTGTGACCAACGAGGCCCACTACTGTCCTTTTCTTTTTTCAGTTCTTTTTAATTTTATCATGTGAATGCTTTATTTTATCGTAGAAATAACTTAGATAAATTGAAGAGCTTGGACAAATTAATTGCAGAAACTTGTTTAAACTGTACAGGTGATATTTTTCATATAATAATTTAGAAAATTCAGAACCATATTAATCCTTAAGATTTTCATGAATCTCTAGAGTCAATTAGTTTGACAAAGAATGCGGGCATCTGGCCCTCCGATTTTCCAACGAAAACAAAGATTTTTCTTTAGCTTGACAATAAATGCACGCATCTGGCCCTTCGATTTTCCTAAGGGAAACAAAGATTCGCCACGTTAGCCAATTGATTTTTCTTTAAAGACAAGTTTCTGCATAGATTATTATGGTTTATACGTTTGATCGCGGGTGGTGGAAAGGTAATCTATAATCATGGACATGAAGAATTAAATATAAGTGCAATCGTATTATGCTGGCATGAAATTGCCATTATCCAAGGCACGGGGTTGGTGAGGGTGGATAGAGTGGGACAATATAAAGGGTGTGGTTAGGCTTTTTGACCCTTATGCCCCTTAATTAATAATTAATTACCAAATTGCCCCTCATTCAAAACTATTTCGAAAATTTACCCTCCCCAACAAACATAACACCAATCTGCCCCTGTTTGACCGTTGACCACGAAGCCTACCCGGGTACACCATTACCTACCCGGGTAAATTTTGAAACTTTTTATCTACCCGAGTATGTAGGGGTGTACCCGGGTAGAGTTCTTGAATCTGGGAAAATGTTTGAATTATTTACCCGGGTACAGAGCAGTGTACCCGGGTAAATCGCGTCCAGAAACCCCAATATGTATGGGTTTCGGCCATTGTTGCGAGGTATAGGGTTTTTGAAACCCCAAAATCTTTCTCTCTTACCCTCTCTAATCCGAAACATCACACATATTTCATCTCATCATTTCAGAAAGCTGAATCTTGGTGGGACATTGAGATTACATCTCCACACTCCCATTTTGTGCTAAAAAATCCGAACCAACCTCCAAACCCAAAACCTAGATCTAATTTTTGTGTGAAAGATGAGTTCAAGTCCAAACATGGTTCCTATAGTTGTTTACTACAATGGGAGGCATTTTGAAGGTCCGAACGGTGTCCGATTTGAAGGAAAAACAAAAACGATGAAAATCAAAGTGGGCACTACATGCAATGAACTGAAGGAGAGAATTCTTCAAAAAATGGGGTCAGAAGGTCTACCCGGGTAACTCGTAATGATATACCCGAGTACATCTTACCCGGGTAGACTATTCGTGGTACCCGGGTAGACCAGTTGCAGATGCTGTTGCAGATGCTGTTTTGGCAATTTTTGTTGCATTTTGGTAATTGTTGTGCAATACCTACATACGGTATGACTTGGGGGTGGATTGATTTCGTAGAAATAGGATGCAGTAATCAAGATGTGCGCCAATCAAAGTTGAAAATGAATAATAAACTACTTTGGGTTGAATTGATTTCCAAATTAATTATGACAATATTAATGCAAGGTCCCATACTAATGCATAGAACCAACAAGTCTGAACGTGCGCAAAACGAAAATTTCATTCATTCAAATTTTGAACATCCAGTACAAAAACATCCATGCAATGTAGGTAAAGTTCCTAAATGTACCAAAATGACTACATTACATCAAACTAAATCAATGATATGAAACCCTATGGACACACTAATCCGATGCCGTGTCCTCCCCATTCTCTTCATCCGATTGTGTGTCATCCCCATTGTCATCATCCTCCTCCTCCTCCTCCTCCTGAGTATGGGCACCCTCGCCAATTAAACCCTCCAAGCGTGAAACCCTTGTGTCCAACCGTGCAACCCTTGTGTCCATCTGGTTTCGCCACTTGCTCGTGCTCTGTCTATATCCTCTAAAGTCAGTAGTCAGATCATATAAGGATGCCATGACATGATCAAGTGTCCATCCACCCTCAGGAGGAGCTGGTGGTCGCCGACTGCGGGTGGGACGTGTCGGTCTGACATCAACCTCAGCAACGCCATCATCATCGTCATCATCATCAAGGCCTACATCATAAACCATGAAAAACAAACTTCAATACCACATTAAAAATTAAACAACACATAATTGCATAAACTCATAAAGACCAACACATCACCTGCAGGTGCATCCTCCATCTCAGCATCGTGGTGGAATGGGATCTCAGGTGGTTCTGGTGCCTTCTTCCACGTCCAGATACCCGCTCTGTTCGGTAGGATCCCACACTGCTTCAGGAGCCTCTCACCAAATATAGCATTCCAGCCTCTGGCGGTCTTCAAGGTCTCTGTTGCCATAGGCACTCCAAATCTATGCAGAATCTTCTGCACCAGAAATGCAAAAGGCAATTCAGCCTTCTTTGACTTGGCTGCCTTCCACATCAGTATGCATATGTAATGCCTCCAGTTCACCTGCTGACTGTGAAGGAGGGCCCACAGGATGACAAAGTCCCCTTCCAGCACCTTTGAGTGATTATGCGGGCGCTGGAAAATAATATGTGTCACCACATAATGAAGAATGCGAGCAGAAACTGACAAGTTGCTAACAGGATAATGAGCAAAATGACCGGGCTCAGCGTCTGCCCTCCTAGTCTCTGTAACAATGGTCTCCCGGTTATAATCACCAAATATATGATGGCTGTCTCCATCATATAGTGCTGCTCCTGAGACACCATCAAAATCGAACCCCAGTAGCTCCGTCCAGATAGGAGCAGTCATGATGATATCAATCCCGCATACACGGGAAGTCAGCTCGCCTTGCGAGTAGCCAAGGTTCTGGTAGAAGGCTCTTACCATAACCTCCGAGTATGGGCACCGCATCTCCGCCAGGTGAAGTAAATGTGTCTGCTCAAGAAGCGGCACGATGTCAAAACGCTCTAGGTTGAAGAATGCCGAATCCAGTGATTTCGGTTCGCAGATCTTCCGGGTCATGAAAAACTTCACGAACTTCTCGTGTGAAGGAATGTCATCCTCAAACAAATATCCGAACGTCAAGTCCGGAGCCTGACTCGAAGCAGCCTGGGGCTGAGAGGATGACGACCCATCGTGACGACTCTTGGTTCTTCTCTCGGAATGGGTCACTGGCAGCTTTGAAACGCGTCGAGAGGTCATTGTGTCACACTATTAAACTGAAAAAATAACCAAAATCAGAAATTAGATACATGTTAGGGTTAGGGTTAGGGTTAGGGTTAGGGTTAGGGTTAGGGTTAGATTCAGGGTTAGGGTAAGCGTATGACATACAAATTGATAAAATAATTCGGACAGAATCAAATGATATAAACGAAAACAATGAATCAGAACAGAAATCATAACATAATTGAAAAAACTGAAAAAAAAAATGCACCTTTGATCGATTTCAATCGGTAGAAGGCAAAGAGGTTGCAAGGTCCGCGAATGATGATCACAAACAAGACGAATTAGTGCAAGATTATGCCTCAAATCGCTCAAGATGACACTCCTCCAGCAGCTCTACTCGGGTACCCCTTTTGTGGGTTTTCGAATGGGGCTGCTGGGGTATTTTAAAACCCTACCGTCGCGATTTACCCGGGTACACTTCTACGTACCCGGGTAAATAATTCATACATTTTCCCAGATTCAAGAACTCTACCCGGGTACATCCCTACATACTCGGGTAGATAAAAAGTTTCAAAATTTACCCGGGTAGATAATGGTGTACCCGGGTAGGCTTCGTGGTCAACGGTCAAACAGGGGCAGATTGGTGTTATGTTTGTTGGGGAGGGTAAATTTTCGAAATAGTTTTGAATGAGGGGCAATTTGGTAATTAATTATTAATTAAGGGGCATAAGGGTCAAAAAGCCGGTGTGCTTAATTTCAAGACAGTTGAGGCATGCATATACCCATAACCCAACCAATATGAACTTAGCGCTGTCTTCATAATAAATTAAAAAGGTTAAGAAAAAAATAGTCCAACTTGCTTGGCACTTGGCTTAAAGTTGTATTTTCATGACGAAGAGAGATTGAATGTGTTTGTCGTATTTTGAGGATTTTTTATTCTTTATGGAAAATGACTCAACTTTGAAAAATAAAAGAAGAGACCAGGAAAACGGATAAATTTTAGGAATTAACTCTAAACATTTAAAGTTATATGAATAGTCAAAATTAACTCAAATCTTACTGTCTCACTTAATATACTTCATATATATAATTAGTAACATGACAAGGTCTTTTTCCACATGCCAAGTTTATGGTAGGGGATCACACGACACCATATCTCAACTCAAAATTTTGGATAACCAAATAAATTTCTCCTTAAATATGAAACCCTATATTAATATGTTTCTTCTTAACTGACTACTCTAGGGCCTAAGTACTCATCCTATCTCCTAGAATTGGGTAGCTCGAGCCCAATCAAGCTTTAATATTATTGCTAAGTAGGGTCAATGAGAGCCCGTGATGGAGACTATCACCAATAGGCTAATGCTATATCAATAATGGTAAGTGGATCCGACATTATGTTATAACTCAAAATCTTAAGACATTGAATTTATGGATCCTCCGATTTATATTTACTTAACTTAGTCCATTAGCAATCAATGTGAAACTTATCATACTTGAATATTTCAACACACCTAAATTAGGAAAGAAAGATAAGTGTAAAAAAAAAAACTTTTTAGTTAAATACAACGCCTTATGAATTAATTTAAAACTATCAAGTATTCCTTGTATTGTATTTAACTTTTAATTTAAATAAAATATAAAAGGTCTTTATTTCTCTAACATAATAAAAGAAAAATTATTTTATATTCTGAGATAAATAAAATGGGATCTATTATTAATATCTTTTAAAAAGAGAAACACATTTGTTTTTTTATAAATGTAACATGACAAATAATATGGAAGTATAATTTTCCAATATAAAAATAAAAATGAAATTATAACCATTTTTTTGTTATTTTTTCCCCTTTGTTTTATTTCTCTTTCTTACTTTAAGAAAGTGTTTGGTAGAGGAAAAATATTTTTTTATCCAGAAATTACGATTTTTAATAATATGATAAAAACATTCAGTTTGCGATAATATCTAAAAATACAAAATTTAAAAATATTTAATTTTCCAAAAATTCTAAAAAATATGAGTTTTGTTAAAAGGTAGTGTGTTTGACAAAATGCCTCTCCGGGAACGAACAAAGGTACAAGAAGTACAAATCATTCCTTTCGCTATTGGCTCATTCCCTGAACCTTCTGATGCCACGTGTCTGCGATGCTGAACAAAATCGGGACCCACACTTCTCTACCCTCTCCAGCTGCAATAACAATAACGAAAACAAAGAAAGGCACGCACGCACGCGCTCTCTCTTTCTTTCTCTAGCTGTCGCCGACGTTATCCGCCGATTATTTATTCATATTTATTTTATTTTATTTTATTATTCCAACCAGTAACAGTGTACTCTTTGGAACAAGAATCAGGATCAAGTTTTGTACACACTCACGAAGTTCCTTCGAATCGAATCGAAGCTGCAATTCTTAGGGTTTCTGAATCGTTAATGTGTTTGTGTCTCAAGAATCGCAATTGATAGTTGGACCTATAATCTCCTACCAACTGCAATGTCTGGTCCCCTCGATCGTTTCGCCAGACCTTGTGAGCATTATTTCCCTCTTTTCTTTTGATTTTGCAAAACATAACTAAGCAAACCCAAGTGTGCAAGTTTTCCTACTCCCATTTCTGATTTCTTTACGCTTTTTTTTTATTCTTGATGCTGGAAATGTCGATTTTGCCAGGCTTTGAGGGGTTCTCGGGCAGTGATGAGAAGAGGGAGAGGAGATCTGATTTTGACAACTCTGAGGATGAAAGGAGGACAAGAATTGGATCCCTAAAAAAGAAAGCAATTAATGCATCCACGAAATTCAAGCATTCTCTTAGAAAGAAGGGTCCCAGGAGAAAAAGTGATGGCCGTGTAAGCTCCGTTTCTATTGAGGATGTTCGGGATGTT
The DNA here is from genome assembly GCF_033153095.1 of Gastrolobium bilobum. Classification (NCBI taxonomy): domain Eukaryota; kingdom Viridiplantae; phylum Streptophyta; class Magnoliopsida; order Fabales; family Fabaceae; genus Gastrolobium; species Gastrolobium bilobum. The sequence continues at coordinate 10,548 of NW_026895348.1, read as the reverse complement.
GAAGAGCTGCAGGCTGTGGATGCATTTCGCCAATCGTTGATTATGGACGAATTGCTTCCAGCAGCATATGATGATTACCATATGATGTTAAGGTGCTTTCCTGTCCCTTTTCTTTCACTTACAAATTTATCCTTCGCAGCCAAATTCTGATAGCAATTATGTAGATCTGCATGCACATGCTAAAGTTCTTGGGGGAAAAAATTACTCGTTTGGTGTTAAATTACCTGTGTGATCTTGGACAGATGATCTTATACACTTGTATTTTCTCAACTTCATCGTTTTACAGATTTCTGAAAGCAAGGAAATTTGATATTGAAAAAGCAAAGCATATGTGGGATGACATGCTACAATGGAGGAAGGAGTTTGGTACTGACACTATCATGCAGGTAATTGCAAATATAATTTGGGGCATTTGTCTGGCTTCTGCTTCTGCAGGTTTAATTACAAGGGACAAGTTGTACTTTTATAGTGATTGATTGCCTTACCTAATTTTTCGTGTTTTAATCAGGATTTTGAGTTCAAAGAGTTAAATGAAGTTATGAGGTATTATCCACATGGTCACCATGGTGTCGATAAGGAGGGAAGACCTGTTTATATTGAAAGACTTGGAAAAGTTGATCCAAACAAACTCATGCAAGTTACAACTATGGATAGATATGTAAAGTACCATGTGCAAGAGTTTGAGAAAACTTTTGCAATAAAGTTTCCTGCTTGCACTATTGCTGCGAAGAGGCACATTGATTCAAGCACCACAATTTTAGATGTTCAAGGAGTGGTATGTTACCTGTAATTATTCCTCTTTGCATTGACTGTAAACTAAAATTCTATAACATACAAATCATTTATTTCTGATATAATGTCAATTATCAGGGCCTTAAGAACTTTACAAAGTCTGCCCGGGAACTCATTACGCGATTGCAGAAGATTGATGGTGACAATTACCCTGAGGTGCAATATCTCATTTTCTATTATTTTTTTTTTTGAATTTTAATGTCATCAGTTGCTGGAAATCTGAAAGATGATATACTATTGTTACAGTGATTAATTATTCTTTTATTAGTAATACAGACACTCTGCCAAATGTTTATTATAAATGCTGGCCCTGGATTTAGGCTGTTGTGGAACACTGTCAAGTCTTTTCTTGATCCCAAGACAACTTCAAAAATTCACGTATGTGAAAAATGCTGTTTTTTAGCTGTTTAAAGCTCTGTTTAGTGTTTACTAATGGTATAAGGCTGCTGACATTGCTTGATGCTTTTTTGGAAACATTACTTAGGTTCTTGGAAACAAGTATCAAAGCAAATTGCTTGAAATAATTGATGCAAGGTACTTAATGGCTCCATTTTTTACATGTTAATATCACTCTGCATATGAGAATTTTTGTATTTATGTTTTTCTTTTCCGTTGAACAATGCATCATATTTTCTAGCATCACTGCAATTTGCATTATCCTTTAAAATGCCTAATATATTCTGAACTTAATGAAGTGAGTTGCCAGAATTTCTGGGAGGTACCTGCACTTGTGCAGATCAAGGAGGTTGCCTTAGATCCGATAAAGGGCCCTGGAAAAACCCTGAAATATTGAAGGTTATATACTGTTCTTGGTTGATTTTTGGATAGGTTTGACAGATGTTATACTATATCTGTCTAACCTGTAATAGACTCGAAGTTGATTGCATTTGGACTTTTGCAGATGGTTCTCAATGGTGAAGCACGGCAGGCAAGGCAAGTAGTAAAAGTTCTTAATAGTGAAGGGAAGGTTATTGCATATGCCAAGCCACGGTACCCAACGGTAATTCTTTGCATGGCTGACTATTGCCTTACTTGAGTGGAGCCAAAATTTGATGCCTTCATACCTTTTCTTCAACTCATTTTTTATTTTTGTTACTACTACCTAACAGGTTAAAGGCAGTGATACATCCACTGCTGAATCAGGGTCAGAAGCTGAAGATATCGCTTCTCCAAAAGCGATGAAGAGTTATTCACACCTTAGGTTGACCCCTGTTCGCGAGGAAGTGAGTGTTGACATATTATAGAAGTTGCTATTGATTATCTTGGATGTCTTCTTGTGTGCACCCTCTTCCGCCTTGCATAAATTGAACGGCAATAAAGTTTTCTTTGACAATTCTTCCACCTGTTATATTGTTTATTCATTTAAATGTACAATAATTAGTCCACAATATTTGCAGATACCGTGAGGATGATCTAAATAAATTGTCAAGAAACCTGTTCATAGGATTTGCTTTGTTCTGTCCCAAATACAAAAGTTGTTTACGTTGTGTTCTTTGTCAGGCTAAGATGGTTGGAAAGTCAACCTATACCAGTAACTTGATTGGGTATGATGAATACGTTCCAATGGTGGACAAACCTGTTGATGTTAGCTGGAAGAAGCAAGCATCTCTACAGAGGTCTTATACTTCAAAAGGTTAGCGACTTTGGCCTAGTATTTATTTATTTATTTATTTTTTTGATACATGAAAGGGCCTAAGGCCCCAAGTTCTTGAAATTAAATTAGGACTATTAGTCATAGGACGGATGTCATCCAGGAGTAAGCTACAGAGGTCCGAAGGAGGCTCATGAAAGACTCTAAGTCCATATTCTCCAAGAGACGCATGTCTTGCTTGCCAATGAGCACATCTGTTGTTGTCCAGGCTAGTGTGAGTAGCAACAATTGTCCAATCTGCTCTTAGCCATTCCTTAATCCTGGTGATTAATCTAGAGTCTCTAGGGTCATTCTCGATGTTTTGCAGTATATTGGTGGCTGATGTTGAGTCACATTCCACTTGAATCTGCTTGGCTCCAAGGCCCCAAACGAGTTCTTGGCGTAGTATTTATTGATGTACCCTTTTGATGAATCTTCTCATTTTGCTTATTCACTGGAAATTCACCTAATTGCACAAATGCTTCTAACAATATGATATTCTGATAGGGTTTAATGAAGATGTGGACTGCATCTCTGTTAATGCTCTTGTTAGTTTTGCATACATTTACATTTAAAATTTCACAATAAAATTTAACCAAGCTTGTGCTTCATGGGAGAAATTATATATGATAGGTACCAGAAACCCAGAACAGAAAAGAAAGAACTGAAATGGTATTGATAAGGTGGAATCCAAATCAGGCCCAATGATTTAAGTACATGATGTCTCAAAGGAAAGGAAAACTACAGTAATCCTAGAAAAGGAAATGAGAGAAAACTAAGAGAAGCACGTAGTGCAGAGCAATGAGGAGATGTTACTGGTCTCTCCCAAGCCTAATCCATGTCTCAATCCTGAAAAAATGACTCTGCCTATTGATGGTTTACCTATTTATGCAGCAAGTGTGGTGCTTCCCTCATTCCCTTCTAATTCTAACCAAATCCTAACCAATTTCCCCTCTCTAACAGAAAAGGAATTATTCACCCTTGTTGACTTAGCAGGCTGTGGGGCAAGAGATCCCCTATACCTCTTCCCATAATACATGATGGAGTCGTATCAGTATACTGTCAGCTACTTCCATAAGTAGTAATCCACACCTTATTTTTAAAAACCAATTTTTTAGATTTTGAATTTTGGGAGAGTTGATTCTGGCAGGGTAGTCAATAACAAGATTTTGCACCCTGCGATGCTCTACGCGTTGCATGCCCTCCTTGAGATCGTATAGCATTGCATTGTGTTCTGATGGAACGGCCATCACAGGCCCAAATTACGGTGTCACAACTGCTACTGGTGATTTTGTGAATTTCGTGCCCCCCCCCCAAATCCCCGGCCCAATTTTCGTTGTGCCTTCTCTGGTTCGAGTTTCACCATTTTTTTTGGGCCAAGCCGTCTGTCTTTTTCCAGCAAGTGTTGTTTTCCGTCGTGCCTCCCACTATGGTTTGAGCCTCACCATTTTCCCCTGTCTTCCATCGTTTTCTGGCAACCCACTGACAATCCATGCTCTTTGCAGAGCAACTCCTGTCTCATCTCACTTCTGTTCTCAAGTTTTTCGCTGGTCTGTGCATTGTGCTTTTCGAGATCTACTCTGGTCTGTTATTTTTTAACCTGTGTTGTGTAGTTTGCACTTCACACCCCATGGCCTTATCCCTCAGTTTTTTGACACCTTAGTGGCTTAAACTTATTTAGGATTTGGTGCTGTATTTTTTTCCTTATGCTCCTTTACTTTTGTTGTAATCAACTTGTTATTTATGCCTTAGGTTTATGGTGATTGTGTGTCTAGACTGTCACTAAGAATTGGGTAATTTTGGGTTTTTTTGGAGCATTATATATTTGCAATATAAATTATTTATCTTGTATGCATAATCTTCAGGATAGCGGCCATCCTGCTATAGTGTTTTTGGGGTCTCTGTGCTGCTATCTAGGATCGACAGTTATGGATCCTTAACATTGTATCTAGACTTTGTCTGCACTTAAATCTCAGAATCAGAAGGCTTTTGCGTGAGGGTGCCTGTTGGAGGTCTAAATCATTACTGTGCCTATATTTAAGAGTTTAAGCTTTTAGGACAGTTGGTGCTTGATAATGTTACTTCATTTATTGATTTGAATTATCTAATGTAATTTTCTCTAGCAACATTAAATTGAAATTTCCAATACAGGAGCACCTTCTCTTCTCGACACTACTCAGAAAACTCCAGAAGGGATTCAAGCTCGGATTTGGATAGCGCTGACTGCCTTCTTCTTGACCTTTGTTACTCTTTTCCGTCAAGTTGGATGCCATGTGACCAAGAAACTTCCTGCATTATCATCTAATGATGATCAGAGTACTTCAGAACCAACTCTTGATACAACCAACACGGAGGTTTGTGATCTGTCATCAACTCCATCAACTCCAGCATGTACAGAGGAAAATCTCCTTCCCTCCATGCTGAAAAGGTTAGGTGAGCTTGAAGAGAAGGTTGACACACTCCAATCTAAGCCATCTGAGATGCCTTATGAAAAAGAAGAATTGTTGAATGCTGCTGTCTGCCGGGTTGATGCTTTGGAAGCAGAGTTAATTGCTACTAAAAAGGTGGGATGCTATATTTTTTGTTTTTACCACTTTCGAAGAAAATGTTGTCATGGCAATGCACTTTATATTTATGGAGTACATGTACATGCCTAAAGCAATGCGATATTTCTATTTCTTCTTTTTCCTCTTATTCTTCTTATTATCTTTAAATTGAAAACTAAAAACATGTCATTGCTTCATATCTGATTGCACGTCGTGTTCAATGTTACAAAAAATTACAATCTGCATGGAACTGAGATTTGTTTGTGCATTTTGGAAATGCACAATATAGTGTTGAGATGTAAAGAATACAGTGTCTCTTTGATTACTTACCTGAGTTGGGCCCTAATATTTGGATTTGCTTGATTGTGCATAGGCTCTCCATGATGCGTTAATGAGGCAAGAAGAGCTGCTTGCTTACATTGATAGGCATGAAGAAGCCAAGTTACGGGTAAGTTTGCACGTGTATTTTTCGAACACAGTTAAAACCTTAAATGGACATTTTCCAGATTTCTGATGATTCTGTTTGCTTCACATTTTGCTCTGTTTGAATCAGAAAAAGAAGTTTTGCTGGTGAGATTTATTTCGATAGAAAGAGACTCTACGGAGGAGGATATTTCTCAAAGCACACTTATTTCTATGGAGTGTTGACCTTGCACATGATGTAACTCTTAACCGCTGATTTTCAGTGTACTATGAGTAAACTTAATGGAGAATTGTTTCTAATGTGTATATCCAGAATGGCATCTTTACTGGCTTGTAAAACCCAATCTTTGTTGTGGTTAGCTTCGGTTATCGGTGTGTTTGGTTTTGGTTGCCTTTGTTGGTTGAAAAGGTTTTGTTCATCTGATCTTTCATCAGGTGCATCGAGTATTATATCAGTAATGCACGTGCCTGATTAGGATTGTCTGCTGGCCTTGTCCTCTGGTTTTGTAGATATGCTTTCTAAAAAAAGTAAAATATTGCTTTATCATTCGGCTGCCTAGTTTATAGTAATTACTGTTAAAAGCTATATCGTAATCGAATTTATTTACCGGGTGGGACGAAAGAAATATCTTTGGTAGAATCGATTCATGCAAAGGTGCAAGCATTTCACTAGTGTTTCCAAAATGACTGCGATGACAGGTACAAGACGGCTTTCAGCCTGATTGGATTCCTTTGAGATATGTTAAGAGCACATTCAGTTGGTAAAATGTTTTGGTAGGAAGTTTTGACAAGATGGTTTGTATGAAGTCTTCCTTCTTATCAAAGGTAGATTTAAGGGAAGAAAATAAGGTTTTAGTATTCGATTGGTGGGACTTTTACTCAGAATACTTATTGAAGTGAAAGAGGGAGAGCGTAATTCATAACTATATGAATGCACAAGGTACTTCTAAAAATATCTGTTTTTTCAAGTTCATAGAACCAGACGGGTTTCAATAATAATGCAAAATTAGTGTTACTTTCGATGGCTTTTGGGACCATTAATTTGCAAAGCAATCTAATCTTATTATTATTTTTTAAAAATAAAAGGTAAATCGTGCCTAATTTCATGCAACATATACACAAGTGTCAAGGAATGACAAACTTTATATTGTACGGAAGTTTTTAACGGAATATTGAATAAACCAAATAGCCAAATGCAATAGGCATTCGAGGGTATAGAAAGCCACCAAAAACATGGGGTTTAGTACCGTTCCAAAAAATAAATAGAAAAGTATATTATTGGGGAGTCAATCATTATGAATAGACAAACTGAGTATCCTTCCCACAAACTGTCTCAGATGCTTGAGGGATTGTGTCGCGCGGATGTTAAATATTTGAGGTCACATAGCAAAGCACACCTATCAGCTTACCAGTGGAAGCGGAACTGTAATCACAAACCCAAAAATGTGTGTGAACAAAAGCACTCGATAGTCTATAGAAATTTTTTATAGGAATGCATGGCAGGTATGACATACCAACTTTTTCTTCTTCTTCTTCTTCTCATCAATTTGAGCTTGAAGTTCTACTTGTCTAGCAAGGGCATCATCAAGTGCCTAAACCCCAAATAGGAAGCAAATTAAATTCCAAAAATGTTAGCGCACACGTAGTTATCTAGTGGAAGATGTTTTATCATCTTTTATTTTATTCCCCAAATAATGATGGCATTGATTCAAGTATCAAGGAAAAACAGTAATACCTTTTTGGTTGCAGCCAACTCTTGTTCGAGAGTACTGACCCTGTTTAGAGCATCATTTAGCATTTCCTCCTTTTCGGGTGGCATGACAGGTCTCATGCTGAGAACAGTCATTTTCTCTTCTAGTTCAGCCATGCGCTTCATCATTGTCATGTATTCATTGCTTGAAATTGCAGGCGCTTTCATCATAGTCTCATCATAATATACTGGGCTGCTATAGAGTGCTGCTTCAGTTATTTTCCTTGGCAAGTTACTTGTCATACGGATCATGGTTACAATTCCCATTACTAAGGCCATGATTCCACCAACAAATTGATTGTTAAACCCATCAAAATTCTTGCTATTATGGGCAGGGAAACAATCTGCTTGCAAGGAAAATAAATTTAGAATTTTAACAAAACCATATTGTGATATGTTTCTTCCTTGTCAATGAGCAAAAATGCGGATTATGTTGTTCAAATTGTTATGAGCGGTGTTTTACTACTTACCATGTAATATATGTTAATCATAAGATGAAAGAACAATCAAATAGAAGTACCTAATACCTTGAGAAAGTGCATATTTATCATTTACTGATTTCTTCCAAGATGAATCGACTGGCTTGTCAATCACTGGGACAAAGGCATCATACTGATACACATTACATTGCTTTTCGACCTGCAATATATATGATCTCAGAAACAGAAGTAGAAAACGGGAGAAATTAATATGACCTCAAGTTTACAGACACAACGAACAACATGACTAGATAAACTAGGCAGTTTCCTCAAAACTATTTTTTGAAAGAAATAATATATAGGACGGGAACAACAACTGATTGAAGCCTAGGAAACTTACTTTTGGAGACAAACATTGCACATCATGTGTCTCTGGAAATGATTTTTTGTATCCCTTAATGTTATAGGCAAAAAAAGAAAAAAAAATATTAATCAAATATTCTGTCAAATAAATACAGAGAAAAGTTTCAGGACAAAGCTTTGCTCTCTGAAATTGCTAACAATTTAGGAAACTCACTGCCTTTTGAAGTGATGTTTCATCTTCTGTGATTGTTTTCTCCTCAATGCCGGATAAGGTTTTTCCCTTGCATTTTCCCTCGCCATTTTGAACCATCTAATTCATCCAGAGGAAATACTTTATTGTTTTCATTTGCTATATTATATTACTAAAGAAAATTGATATTTCAGAAATAAACTACCTTCAAGATGTCTGGGTCATTCCATGGTCCCTTGTCGGAAAACATACAACCACCTTTATCTGCACAAGTACAAGTACCGCCCAAGAACTCTGGAAGTTCACTGTTAAATACCGTAGACTTAGTGTTATTTATAGTCTTAAGGAGTAATGTCAGTGCCATGATGGAACAACATAATTATAAATCAATGAATTTAATTTGGTCATGAAGAGAAAAAAAAATACTTCAATGAAGAAGGAGATAAATTTAACCTGGCATCAATGATCTCAAGCAACTTGCTCTGGTATTTGTTACCTAGGACCTGGTGAACAAAACATTAATATGTTTATTGCCCCCTACTTAACTGAAAATCCTCCTTGGTTCAAATTGATAAGTAGACTAAAAATGCTTACATGGATTTTTGAGGTGGTCTTGGGATCAAGGAATGACTTAACGGTATTCCACAAGAGCCTAAATCCAGAACCAGCATTGATGATGAACATACGATTCAGGCTCTGCATGCAAAGGAAAACTCAGTTAGGGTAAATTTAGAAGACAATTTAAACTATTGCCATGCCTAAGTAGATTAACAAGTACCTCAGGATAGTTGTCACCATCTATCTTCTGAAGCCGCTGGAGGAGATCCCTTGCAGCTTTGTTCATACTTTTAAGACCCTGACCAAGCATGCTAGTCAGCAATTGTGTGAAACTTCTTTCAATATGAAAAACATTTATAACAATTGATATGATATCCACTAGTATAATTGGAATTGGACATTGCCTCTTTAAATCTATAGTGACTATCATCTAATGTGTTACAATATTTCTTTCCTCTTATTGGTTTCTCATTGGGCAAAAGAGATTGAAGAACTAAAATAAAGGGTTAGAATTTTATACGCACCACTCCTTGCACATCCAAAATAGTTGTGCTTTGGTCAATGTGCTTCTTTGCTGCGATTGAACAAGCAGGCATCTTAACAACAAAGGTCCTCTCAAACTCTCTAACATGGTACTTGAGATAACGTTCCATAGTTGTTACTTGCATAAGCTTGTTAGAGTCAACCTGACCCAATCTTTCAATGTAAAGAGGTCGTCCATCCTTATCAACTCCATGATGCCCTTGTGGGTAGTATTTTAGAACTTCATCAATTTCCTTGAATTCAAAATCCTAAACAACACAAAATTTATAATTAGATGAAGAACACCACAAAATATATAAATGGTGATTCTTATCTTTTCCACATGATTACCTCCATGATAGTATCAGCACCAAATTCTGTCCTCCACTTAAGCATATCTGCCCACATTTGTTTTGTTTTCTCAAGGTCAAACTTCCTTGCTCTCAAGAATCTGAGAGATCATCAATTAAGATGTTAAACGGAGTTACTCATGCTACAACTATAAATAAATAGTGAACAAAAGACTATGTTAAAAGGGTTACCTTAGCATCATATGATGATCATCATATTTTGAGGGTAATAGCTCTTCCAAGATCAGTGCTTGGCGAAAAGCATCAATTGCATGTAACTCTTCAGCATCAATTTCATCCGCAATAGAAAGAGACATAACTCTGCTGTGTTTTCGCCCCTTCTTGGTAAAGGAATGCCTGAACTTAGTTGAGGCATTGATTGCAGCCTTCTTTAGCGACCCAAGCCTTTTCTTCTTCTCATCCTCGGAATTTTCAATTTCATGACCTGTGCTTGCATGAAGAAAACAATTTACTCAAAGAAGTTTGAATCAGATGACAGAAATTAAGATATTCACACGTTTAACATCTCATCCTGATGCTGATGTTTTAATTAATAACCAAGGAAAATATAAATCATCTGTTTTCCAATAGCATAACATCTGGATTTATAACTGCTTTTTGTTTGTTATCGTACAACAAAATGCTTGTTTGTGATGATAAACTGATTTCAGTTTCCTCTATTTTCCACTTTTCTCATCATCATATGTTAAAAAGCATGCAAAATTGATATGGCATAACATTCCAATTCTAGCTAGTACGAATGTAACCATATAGAATAGATAAAGATTTCATAGTGCATGCAAAGAATATAAGTAAATACAGACAAAGAACCACAAAGGATGCAAAGGAAAGTTCTGAGATATGAAATTCAAGTAATTAGACTTACCAAGTGTCATAGTTCGGTCAACAGATCCAGACATAATGTCACACATGATTAATTGAATCTTGTAAGATTAGCCGTAAGGCAAAAGAGAATCAAGCAGTAACATACATGAAAAGCCTGCA